>NC_026149.1:15993225-16010775 GCF_000512975.1 Sesamum indicum
GAAGAGACGATGTTGAACTGTCTCTGGTAAGGAAGAAATCGAACATTGATTGGACGTGGTTTGATCGGTGTTTCACTAAATTAGCTATCTAGATGAGGACTTTCGAAAATCGTCAAGTTTAAAACTATGGTGTTTTCTTGAAGTCGCAATCCAGACATCATATTTGATATGGATTGGCAAATGTGTGTCCTAGAAAAATCCATAGTATGAGAAATCGTCTTGCATACGTCAAAGGATTAGTGGGAGAAAAATTACACTCGGACTCTGATTTATACAGGTTCGTTATGGAATAATGTAAACATCACTAGTGATCGAAATTTTAACTCACCATAACTAAAGTTATCCAAAGGACGATCAGAAAACTCCGGTTACCCCATAGCTACAAGTTTCTAAAATCGGACAAGAAAAAGCGATGTAGGACATCAATCCGGATAAATAGCTTGGAGCCATAAAACCTGCTACGGAGTTCAAACTATGTTTGAAATTCCTGCATACTTATTTTGACAAGTTCAAGTGGTACATGGCTCGGTCAAGAATAAGGTGGAAGGTTAGTGGAAGCTCAATTGTGTTCCTAGCGTTTCAGATACTTAAAAACATCTTTGATCATTTTGAATGATAGAAAGATGCTGTGGGACTCTAAAGCACGAATATTGTGCATAAAATTCTCCATTAGGAATTGGATTCCTATCTAAGGATATGCTATCCAAGATTCAGTCATGGTAGACTGATGATGAGCTTAGATGCTTGACAACCCCTAAGTCTTGGCTGTAAGCAGCAAGGCATGCTGTTCGGTGCATTGAGCCTGATGTTGCTTATGCTTTTTAAGCATAACAACGGATATCGAGTGTGTATTCATAAGGCAACAGACAACTGTTGAAAGGCTATCTTTAATACGTGAATAAGGATTAAAGAAGAGCCCTTGATGCACATAATGGAGAATTAAATCTGGAAGGCTATAGCGATAGTAGCTTCTAGGATCATATGAATAATATTTAATCTCAAAACAAACGTACATTGGAGACTTATGATAATACGGTAACATTGAAAAGGTTCCAATGGAATACCACAAGGAAACTTATCATAGAAAATTGAATGTATGGCAATTTTAAAGTTATATTGAAAAACAGTTAGGACCGTAAAACAACACTCGATTGTTGCTTGGAGCGATGATAGGAAGATGTAAGGTGCGGTTGGACCGCAGGACATCGGAAGAAACAAAAAGTAGACCCATAAGACCTAGCAGGGAGTGTGATGGAAGCGTGAAATAAAAAATTAAAATCAGTTCAAATTTTCAGGTGTTTGGTGTTTGTGAAAAGCATAATAATAAACATATAAACATGCTAGGATGTGGCTAGAGGGGGAAACAAAATGTATAAAAACATAATATGAAACTTTACGTTTTTGTTTCTTTAGAAAAACTACAACGTGCGTTGTTCCTCTAATGTTCTCCCCTTCCGTTCACTTGATAATTCAAACTAGAATACCTCTAAGTTGTTCACACCAGAAAATAGAAAAGATATAGTTCTTTTTCTATTGCTAGATAGAACAAAGAACAAGAAGAAAAACAACTCCAAACACAACACTATTGTTTATTGCTTTTGGATTGTTTTATGTTATTACTTAAATCTAATTCAATATTGAACAAAAAGGATAATATTTTTTAGAGAAAATTGAGAGCAAATTCTTGGATTTGGTGGTGGTTATATTGGATATGTGTGTAGTTTTGTATATCATATACAATTGAAATCAATATTTAATAACAACTAAGTTTGCCTCTAAGGCAACCTATATAACCACACACATATAATCTCTAACCATGATGAAATAACTCTTACATCAATTTCATCAAAGTCTATTAGACATTAATTAATTAAATTAATTTTAGCCCAACTAAGTCCAAGGATTCATTTAATCCAATTAAATAAATTTAAGCCCAAACACTAATTGATTGATTCAATTAATTAATTAAGCCAAACCTAATAAATTAGTCCAATTAATTTAAAGGTGTTAAGCCCAAAAATTAAATAATCTAATTAATTAATTCTTGAACCATCCATCAAATAGATTATTAAATTAATGATTCAATCGTTTATATATTCTCCTTGAATTAATTTAATCCAATTAAATTAATTCGTTTCTTCTCAAATTAATTTCAAATTAATTTCACCAATTACATAGTGACTTGTGTGTGACTCTTTAGGTTCACCCTTAGTTAGACTTGGGCTTGTTCGAATATAATAATTAATTAAATTATATTAAATTAATTTATTTTCAATTAATCATTAATAAAAAATTCCCGTCACCATCGGTCACCGTCTAACAACGGTCCATGCACTACAGACTAGGTGAGTGTGCGCATGAACATTTAGGCTCCCGAGTACCATACGGATGCGGTCCTTCATCATCCGTCTCCCGATTTAAGTGTAGTGGATGGAATTGAGCGTCGGTTCCCATCTTGGACTAGACATTATGCTCGATAACTCGATGTGTTTGCTTTATTGGTTGACATAGGAAACCACTCCCTACTCAACCAATCACTGTGGCTACAGACTTTAAGAGCTTGAACCATCTTAGAGCGCATAGGAGATTCGACTGTGATATACTGACAGGTGATGGATTATATCTTGGAACCTTACGTCCTAACAGCATATAAACCTAATTAGTGAGCACAACAAATACAATTTTCATAAACAATATTACAATCACACTGAGATTGCTAGAACAGATTACATAAAGATCAATCCAATTGGCTTTTTGGTCACGTATTCTTACAAACTCCTACTTGATCCTAAAGCCTATCACTCATTATCCTCAAGCCCATTTTTCCAAGATGTTGAGCATGAGCAATCTGCAACACCAACTTGGTCAATGGTCTGCTATATTTACTGCTGATGTGACTCGGTCCATCTGGACGTCACCTCTTCCCAATATCTCTCTAAGAAGATGGTAGCGTCTAAGAATTTGCTTGAATCTATGATGTGATTTCGATTTTGCTTGCGCTATAGCTCCATTGTTATCACAATAGATGACCACTGGCTCGGCAATACTAGGCACTACACCCGAATCATGGATATAGTTTTTCATCCAAACCGCCTCCTTAAGCCGCTATGTTCTTAACTTCTGTGGTGGAATCCACTGTGCTATCCTTCTTGTGAAGGATCGCGTGGTACGGGCCAGGAACATGCTAGAGGAAGCAGTGAAATAAAAATGCGTAATAACGAAAATTAAACACAAAATTAAATGAATCCAAGGGGTGTACCCTTGGAGTTCACGGGCGTTTGATGTATTAAAATAAAAACATATATAGGGCTGATGTAAAATCATTAAAATCGAAAAATATGAGGGTGAAAAACGATACCTTCGTTTTTCACGGTCGCTTGAAATGTTCTTCAGTTGAGGCTCCAATGTAGCAGTCCTCTAATTCGTCCACATCACACTGGATTCGGGATCTCTACATCCTCTTTGCTAGAATAGAAGGAGAGAAGATAATTGCACCTTGTACAAGAGAGAGAGAGGGTAGTCGAGTACTAGAGGAAGAGAAGGGTTTTTTTTTTGTTGTGTAAATTGATTATAAATATTTTCTAAATAATTATATTTCATATATATATACCTTGTTTGATAATTAAGAATGTTTCTTAACACATTCTATTATCTACAAGGCATATTTCTCTTTATTTCAAATAAAAGGATCCCCAAAATGGCTAGAGTTGCACTTTCCAAAATTACAATTTGCTAGCCATTTATTTCCTCTCATGGAATTTTCCATGGGCTCAAAATAATGGGCTTGGTCATTTTTCTTTTTAGACAAGATTGCTATTTGATAGTTTTTCGAAGTTGTCTACCTCTAGACTTCTTGATTCTACCAACTTCTTCATCCTTTCTATGGATATATGACTTAACTTCGCATGCCAAATCTGTGCATTTTCATGATTATATAATTTTCGTTTGTGTTGGACAGTCATAATCCAATTTCACTATTGAAGAATATGATGACCGTTCATTAATGTACCAACAGATGAAAGTTATCATCAATCATCAAATAATTTTATTGATCTTAAAACGCATAACCATCATCGTATAAAACAGGAATGGAAATAATGTTTTTGATCATGCTCTGTATATAGTAACAGTTCTTTAATTCTATCCGAATATGATCAATAATAGCTAAGTTGAGAGATCCCACGGCTTTTGAAGTAACGGCCTTGCCATCACCGAGCCTTAGGATCGTCTCGTGCTTACATAGCTTTCTGCTTCATTCCAGCACCTACAAGTCATTGCAGATGTGAGCTCCACAACCGGTATCTAATACCCAAAATGTAGAATTGTTATCATATTTACTTCAATCACGAGTAGAATTAGTTATCTTGTGAGATCCAAAAGGATAAGGGTAGTTCGGTAAAACTCATCATGGATCGAACCATGTCCAATAAGGTTCGCTTCCTCCTTTTAGAATATCGTTAAGTTGTGGCGTTCCAAGAGGAGTCCGCTGAGAGAGAATTCTATTCTCTTTCAGCTAATCTAAGAATTCCCCACTTAAATACTCACCACCTTGGTCCGGCCGAAGGATTTTAAATTTGCGACCAGTTTGGTTTTCGACTTCAAGTCTAAACTCTTTAAAGCTTGCAAAGGCTTTAGACTTGTACCTCATTAGGTAAACATAACCATACCATGAGTGATCATCAGTAAAGGTTATAAAGTAGAAAAATCCATCTTTGGCTTGTGTATTTAGTTGCCCATAGACGCCTAAATGGATCAAATCCAACAGACTATTTGCAAACGTATTTTGTCCTACAAAAGGCTTCTTGGTCATCTTCCCTTCCAGACAAGACTTGCAGGCTAGTAGGTGATCCAAATCATCTATCTCTAGACTTTTTGAGTCTACCAACCTTTTATCCTTTTCTGAGAGATGTGACCTAGCCTGGCTGAAATTACCTCAAAGTGCGAGTGGATCAGCACGGGAATGCGCAAGCGAAATAAGTAATAGTAAAATGTATGAATTAAAATGATATCGCAATAAAACGATAATTCCAAGGGGTGTATCCATGGAGTTTTTGAGCGTTCGAGGTACTTAATAAAATAAACAAAAATAAAATTAATGGGGATAATGGTAGAATGAAATACGAGATGTACATAAACCATGAACTAAGATTGCCTCTTTAATTTGATTTATCTCATACCTCCTTCATTTGACCCGTTCACGCAAGGTTTCAACGTAGAAGACCTCTAAAGTTGCATCCACACCACACTGAAATTGGGATCCCCCAATTCTCTTTGCAAGAAGAAAATTAGGAAGAAAAATACACACCAAGTGTGTATACAAGAGGGGCCGGCCGAGAGGTGGAGAGTGGGTGTAGGAAATTATTTTTTGTATCGTGTATTCTTTTGTTAGTTATTCTATATAACTAATACACATATATACATTGTATGGATGCATTAAAATATGTCTAAGTTCATTTAACCATCCATAAGGTAATAAAACCCTTTATTCGAAATAAAGGATGACTAACATGACACTTTTCAAAAGTTAATTTGTTAGTCAATAATTTCCTTTTTCAATCATTTCCACCAACTTAATTAATGGACTTGGGCTGATTTTAATAAATTAAAATACACGGCCAATTAATTTAATTAAACCCAATTTAATTGAAACTCATTTAGTTAAGTGCATCATACATTTAATTCAAGTAAATATATGAGCCCAATAAGCCTTTATTAATTCATAAGTCCAACTTATTAAATAATAAGAGCAAGTCCAATATAAATTAATCCAATTAATTTATCATTGGGCTTATCCATCCAATGGATCCCTCTAATATATAAGCAATCCAATTACTTACAGAATTAATTTTCAATTAATTTCTTGTCCCTTCTCGGTGATTTGTGTGTGACTCTCTTTATGTTCACCTTTCAGCTAGACTTGAGCTAGTGTCCAACACTATTATTAATCAAAATTCAATTTAATTAATAATTTTTTATCAATCTTTGATCAAGAAAGCTCGTAACTATAGGTGGCCGTCTAGAAACTGTCCATGGCACTAGAGACTAGGCAAAAATCCATGCAAACTTTTAGGCTCTCGAGTCAATATAGGTGTAGCCCTTCCGTCTACCATCTCCCAACCTTAGTCTATGAAAGAATTAGTATGGCCCGAGAACGTGGCGGAAACGTTAAATAAAAAATTATTTAAAACTGCAGGCATTCAGTGTTTGTCAAATTCATAATAATAAACAAATAACAATACTAGACAAGTGGCTAGAGGATGAAACAAAAACATAGACACAAAATTGAAACCTTACCTTTTGTTTCTATAGTTGAGCAGCAACGTCCATTTTTTCCTTTACGTTTTCCCGTTTACTTTAGGATCCAGATTAGAACCCCTCTAATTTGTCCACACCACACCAATGAAGAGATATAGTTCTTGTTCTATTGCTAGATAGAACAAAGAACTAGAAGAAAAAAACAACTCCAAACAAACAATATTGATTACTGCTTTTGGAATGTTTTATGTTCTAAATTGAATCCAATTCAATATAGAACAAAAAGGAGAACATTTTTGGAGAACAAAGGGAGGAAAATTTCGTGGCTAAGGTTATGGTTATGCATGATATGTGCATAGTTTTTGTATATTACTTACAATTTAATTCAAAATTCAATAACCACCAAGTTTGCCTCCAAAACAGCCTATACACACACATGCACATAACCTTCAACCATGAAGAAAATAACCACTCCATTATCTTCGTCATGGTGAGGAGTTTCAACTCCTCCTCAACTTGCTTCAACCACCTTCAAATGGGCTTGGACTTCAAATATACACTGGATTCGATTTAATCAAATTAAACTAAGCCCAACCAAAGTCCATTGGACAATATTGACTTAAATTAATTTTAGCCCAACTAAGTCCATAGATTTATTTAATTCAATTAAATAAATCTAAGTCGAAACATTAATTAATTGATCTAATTAATTAATTAAGTCAAATTAATTATTAATCTAATTAATTTAAAGGTGTTAAACCCAAGATTAATTAATTAAATTAATTAATTCTTGAGCCATCCATCAAATAAATTATTAAATAAATGTTCCAATTATTTATATACATTCTTCTTGAATTAATTGAATCCAATTAAATTAATTTATTTCTTCTCGAATTAATTCTAAATTAATTTCACCAATTCCATAGTGATTTGTGTGTGACTCTTTAGGTTCACCCTCAGTTGACTTGGACATTATGTCCAACACTAATATTTAATTAAATCTAATTTAATTAATTATTTCCAATTAACTATTAATCGAAAACGCCCGTCATCATGGGTGGCCATTTAGCAACGGTCCATGGCACTGAGACTAGGTGAATGTTGGCTTGAACATTTAGGCTCTCGAGTTTCATACATGTACGGTTATTCCGTCGATCATCTCCCGGCTTTAGTCTAGGGCATGGAATTGGGCATCGGTTTCCATCCTGGAATAGGCAACTATGCTAAATACTTGGGATGTGTTTACTCTATTGATCGACAAAGGAAACGATTTTCTATTCGACCAACCGCTATGGCCATAGACTTAGAGAGTCGAAACCATCTCAAAGCGCATAGGAGATATATATCCATCATATACTGATAGGGGATAGATTCAGTCTTGATATTCACCGTCCTCAATATATAATCAGACTACACAGGAAAAGACTTATAATGACCTATAGAAGACACAGTCATATCTCGCCAGATCTAAGATATAGCCATCATAAGCATTCGACTGCCATGATTCCTCAAGTCCATGGACTAATCCTGTACTATCGGAGCTGGGAATTTAAGTCATACCGACCAAGCCTCAAAGGCTTCTATATGACGATTCCCGCGAGTCAGTTCAATCAACTAACAACCTTGTCAACTAATCCATTAAAATTGCATGACACTCATCCAATTAATGAAATACTTAGTGCAAGTATCTATAGGACTCTCGATGGCCAGTATCGAGGTCCTCGACTTGGAACGTTTCAGACCAACCCTCAGAAGTTGGTTTCATAGCTTCCATCCAATGTGCAACCCAACTACATGGGTTATTCAATTGGTTTGTGGGCATTTGTTGTGATGTTAAAACAACGTTCAACGTAAATGGTAAGCACAATAAAAATACGGTGCCACAGATGAAGGCTTACTACATTCATTAAGATAATATCACATTCATAAAGATTGCTAAATGGTTTCCAAAACCGCAAATCCAATTGGCTTTCTGATCACCATTTCGAACAGTCTAGGGCATGGAATTGGGTGTCGGTTCCCATCCTGAACTAGGCGTCTATGCTTAACACTTGAGATCGCGTTATGCCAAATTGCTCGACATAGGAACCTCCTTTTTCTATTCGACCAATGACTGTGGCCACAACTTGATAGAGCATTAACGTATCTCCAAGTGCATAGGTAATACCTTTGTCACGTTTTGACAGGGCACGGATCATCTTCTTGGAACTCATCGTCCTAGCTACATACTTTGACTGCACTAGACAAGGCTGATGATGACCATGTTTGAGATACGATCACCTCTCGCACAAATCTAAGATACAATCATTGCACACACAAAGCTGCCGTGATTCCTCAAATCTGAGGACTATTCCCATACTATCAGAGCCGGGGACTCAAGTCATACCGACCAAGCCTCCAAGACTTTCATATGATGATCCCCGCGAGGCTTAATCCTCCATTTGAGTTGCAAATTTTAAGCTTATTATTTTCTGTAAATAATTATTTGTTGTGATATTGGATATCGCAGTACTTTTGGATGTTCATTTTCTTGTCTAGCATGATTAATACTTATTATGTGCTAGAATGAATGTGAATGGATGATCACGGAGCCGTAGACCGCATGTATGTCTTTCATTTTTTTGTTGGGTGCGTCCATGTGCCCTTGTGATTTTATTTTCTCCTTCCTCCTTGTTTTTAGCTTTGGACAAATAAGGCTTGCTATTTTCCTCCTAATGTACCCCCCGAACTTTTGATCGAGGTTTCTTTTTAAATTGTAATGAGAGTAGTATAGAAAATTTTTGGTTTGATTTTTTATTTTGAGCAAGCCCATGAGAAACAAGTCTATGGAGGAGGAGGCCCACGGAAAGGGTGACCCATGGAGATATCAGAAGGCCCATCTATATGTTGATGGATAAAACATTTTGTAATAGCATAGGGCTACCCTAAACTCACCATAGGGTCACTAGGGGATCGTGATCATCCAACAGGGGTATGCTTCGTTTCATTGCATGCAATGCATTTATTTAATACTTTAAATATATGATATTTATGCATGCAATATTTTTTATGTGATGAAGTCTCGGTCAAACAATTCACAATTAACTCTCACTTGGTTGGACCAAGTTAAAGTGTTAGGGTCCCAAAATAGACTTGGATCAAAATGGTTTGATCTGTCCAAGGTTTTCATCCACAATAATATCGTGAGGAAGCTGCCTAGTTTGGTCTCACGAGTCATGGCGCATTTGGACTAGAGGCAAGCTGCACCATTATTGTGAACAAAGAACATGCTCATTGTTTCCCTATCTCACGAGTATTCGGAGGCGACAATTGAGGTGTGGTTTGGTTGATGGGTTGAGCCCAACACTAATTAAATATTAAGCCCATAATGGACTTGGATCGAAATGGCATTTCGTTTTGTCCAGGCCTTTCATCCATAACAATATCATGAGGATCTACCGCTATCTAAATGTGGTCTCACGAGTCGTGGCACATTTAGAATAGAAGGCAAGCTGCATTATTATTATGAACAAAGGAAAAGTGGAGGTGTGATTTGATTGATGGGTCGGGCTTAACAACGAGTAGCATAATTCGCTTGGAGTTCTCGGGATCTTGTGAAGAGGTGAGGCAAAATATCTTGAGAATCTCATGGAATAAGAATGACATCAGTTGCCTCCCCCAAGGCTTTTTTCATGTGAATTATAAAAGTAGGGTATGGTAAATTGTTCTTGTGATCCTAAGCCTACTACAAAAGGATTTCCCGAACCCCACTTGAAAGTGGTTGGAGTTTATAGAAATAGTGGAAGAAATTAACGACTAAAAGACCGAGTCTTAACTCAACCTCGATATTGATATAATCTAGTTGTTGTTTTTGCTTTGTGTTTAGAATGCATGTTTAGGATACCAATTTTTAATTTTCTTTATTTTGATATTCGATTTAATGAAACACAATCGATTAATATTGACTGCAAAAATCGAAGGATATTTCTCAATTTTTGACTTAGGCTTGTGTCATGGAAAAATCACTTCCATCGGACTTGTGAAAGGATTCCTTGCTTAAGGAACGTTTGACGTTAGGGATTAAGGCATAAGGACAATTGCAAGGTCCGCAGCGTCATACCTACTTTTGTCATTCATGAGCGGTATGACAGACTGGATGTTGTTGGTGCAATAAATGCTCCACATAAATCATTTTATGCGAAGAAAGCATTTTTTGAAGCCAAAATGACTGAAGGTCATTTGTACACAAGCGTTGGGCTAAGGTGCGATCCCTTGTGGAGAAGCTCTAAAACCCGAATGTTGAAGGAGATGCACATTGACGTGATCCTTCAGGTCCCTTCATCCCTCCTTCGATCTATTTATGACAAACTTTAAATGGGCTTGAGAAGATCATTTCATGAGTTGATAAAATGGTTTGACCAATATGAGACAATGATTGATGAATACGCACCGTTGGTATTGGACTTGGAGGCTTCAACCTCAAAAGTAGAAGGCAAGGGAGGCGACGCCGAATGAGAAAGAAGGTTGAAGCTAAGTTAGCCGCTGCAAGCGCTTTGAACGCTCTTGTCCCCTTGATGGGCGAGGGTAAAAGGAAAAATAGAATAATGATTCGACAGTCAAGTGTTTGCAAAAAATTACCAAAGGGCATTAGAAGAGGGAGTGTCGTGAACTCCCCTTCACCCAACTATGATTTTTGTTGAGCAAACATGATTACTGTTCTTATTCCCAAGTGTTGGATACTTGCTCTCAGAACACATTTCTGAAAATGGTTTGCAGAAATGAAAAGGAATAGAACGCTAAGTCAAGTAATCTCAAATCCAAGGAATGGCTAGGCCACTACTGGAAAAACAATAAGACTAAATAAACTTAGCTAGTAGTATTCATGTTGAAATAGTATACAATTATGTAACCTAGTGTGATCAAGTCCTTAGTCAAATGTTGGACAAATTGGACTACGAGCTTGATCAATAAAAGATTCTCTTAAGTCTGCTGAGTTATTAAATTGTCATATTGCATAATTGGATTATGCATGCTCAAAATAAATGACTAAAACAGATGGTTAAGAACATCACTTGTAGGAATGGCATGCATGAGCTAGGCCATATCCCTTTAGTTAGGATGAGTAGGTTGGTAGATTCAAAGAGTCTAACAATAGATGATTTGAGTTCACTAACTTGTGCATCTTTTTTGAGAAGGAATAAGACCATGAAAGCACTTTGTGGGGCAAAGAATGCTCGTAAAAATGATCTATTGAATTAGATCCAGAATAGATATCTGTAAGTTACTGAATACAGGAATACCAGTAGAGGGTTCACAAGTCTAAGGACTTCTGGAAAGTTCGAACAAATTAGACTTGATGTAGAGAACCAAACTGGTTAGGGAGACAAACCCTTCAATGGGATCGAGGTGGTGCGCATTTAGTAGGAGTTCTTGAAACATCCAAAAAATGAGAATGGAATTCTCATTCAGTGAAATTCTTTCGAAAGACACGATGTTGAATTGTCTCTGATAAGGAAGTAATGGAATCTTGATTGGACATGGTTCGATCGGTGCTTCACTGAATTAGTTGGGCTATTTGGATGTGGACTATCGAAAAATCGTCCAGTTGTAAAATGTGGTGTTTTCTTATGTCGCAATCTAAACACCATATTTGATATGGATTGGCAAACCTGTGTCCTACAGAAGTCTTAAGTATGAGGAACGGTCCTGCATACGTCAAAGGACTAGTGGGAGGAAAATTAGACTCTGAGTCTAATTTATACAGGTTCATTATGGGATAATGCAAATAACCTATGTCATGCAAAAGTCTTGAGTATGAGGAATGGTCCTGCATACGTCAAAGGACCAGTAGGAGGAAAATTAGACTAGTAGTCTGATTTATACAGGTTAGTAATGGAATAATGGAAACATCACTACTAATCAAACTTTGACTGACCATATCTAAAGTTCTCCAAAGGACGATAAGAAAACTCCAGTTACCTGTAAGGTACGAGTTTCTAAAATCGGACAAGGAGAATCGATGTAGGACACTAATCCGGATAAATGGCTTGAAGCCATAAAATCCGCTATAGAGTTCAAACTGAGATTGAACGTCCTATATACCTGTTTTGACAAGATCATGAGGTAAATGACTTGGTGAAGACCAATGTTGAAGGTCAGTGGGAGCTCAATTGTGTTCTAAGTGTTTTAGATATTAAAACGTCTTTGATCATTTGGAATGATAGAAAGATGTTGTGGAAGTCTAAAACGCAAATGTTGTTCGTAAAATTTTCCATAATATGAATTGAATTCCTATCTAAGGATAAGCTGTCAAAGATTCAGTCGTGGTAGACTGATGAGGAGCTTAGATGTTTGACATCTTCTACGTCATTGTTGTAAGTAGCACGGAATGTTGTTCGATGACTGAACAAGATGTTGCTTATGCTTTTTTAGCATAACAATAGATATCGAGTGCGCACCGATGGGGCAAAAACAGCTGTTGAGGGGCTATCTTTAATACCTGAATAAAGATCGAAGAAGAGCCCTTGACGCACATAATTGGAGGGTTGATTCTGGAAGAATATAGTGATAGTAGCTTCTAGGATCATATGAATTATATTTAATCTCCAAACAAAAGTACATTCAAGATTTATGATAATGTGGTAATATTGAAAGGGTTCCAAGTGGAATACCATAAGGAACCTTATCATAGAAAATTAAATGTATGACAAATTTAAAGTTATATTGAAAAATGGTTAGGACTGAAAAATAATGCCCAATTATTGGGTGTGGTACCTAGCATAGACACGTCAGTTATGCCACAAGGTAAAAGGCCCAAGATCTCATCACAACTCCAAGAAAAAATCTTGGACACCATCATCTACTTGGAGTGATGATAAGATGTTACATGCGGTTGGATCGTAGGAGATCAGAAGAAACAAAAAGTAGACACATAAGACCTAGCCGATATCGCAGATTGCTCATAATCAGTTTAATCTGAAAACATGAGTAATTGGCTTTATGGTCAAGTGGGAGACTGTTGGAAGCCAACTGGATTGGCGGTTTTGAAAATCATTCAAGCAATCTTTATTTAATCAATGTTATCCCAACGAATCGTCTTCAACACACGTATCTGTTGTGCTTACCAAATTACATTAAGCATTGCTTGGACGTCACAACAGATGCCCATAGACCACTTTAACAACCGTGCAACAGTTAGACTGCGCATTGGATGGCAGTCATGAAACCAATGGTTTAGGGTTGGGTCTGAAATGTTCCAAGTCGAGGACCTCGAGATTGGGCATTGAGAGTCACTGACACTTACATTAAGAATCGCATTCATTTGATGGACTGCCTTGTTTCATTGGCGATAGACATGAAATGGCTATGCGATCTTAATGGGTCGATTGGCTAGGTGTCGAATCGAATGAACTGACTCGTGAGGATCGTCATATGGAAACCTTCGAGATTTGATCGGTATGACTTGAGTCTTCTACTCAAATAGAACGGGAGTAGTCCTCAGACTTGAGGAATCACGGTAGTCACGTGCATGCGATGATTGTATCTTAGATTTGTGCGAAAGGTGATCGTGTCTCAGACATGGCCAGCATAAGCCTTGTCTAGTACAGTCAAAGCATGTAGCGAGGATGGTGAGTTCCATGAAGAGGACCCGTCCACTATCAAAATATGATAGAGGTAAAGCCTATCCACTTGGAGATGTGTTTACGCTCCATGAAGTTGTGGCCACAGTCATTAGTCGAATAGGAAAAGGAGGTTCCTATGTCGAGCAATTTGGCGTAATGCGATCTCAAGTATTAAGCATAGATGCTTAGTTCAGGATGGGAATCGACACCCAATTCCATGCCTTAGACTAAAGTCGGGACACAATACACGGAAGACCGTACCCGTATGGACTTGTGACCCTAAAAGTTCATGTAGATATTCGCTTTGTCTCTAGTGGCATGGACCATTGCTAGATGACCATCTATGATGACGGGCTTTCTTGATCAAGGGTTGATCAAAATTATTAATTAAATTAGATTTAATTATTAATAGTGTTGGACACTAGCCCAAGTCCAGTTGAAATGTGAACCTAAAGAGTTACACATAAAACACCAAGAAGGGACGAGGAATTAATTTCACAAGTAATTGTATTTCTTATAAATGAGAGGGATCCATTGGATGGATAAGCCCAAGGATTTAATTTATATTCAGCTTGCCCTTATTATTTAATAAGTTGGACTTATTATTTAATATAGACTTATTGGATTCATATATGAATTGGATTAAATATATTACGGACTTAATAAAGTGGGCTTTAATTAAATTAAATTTAATTAGAATTAATTGGGCTTGTATTTTAATTTATTATAAACAGCCTAAGCCCGTTCATTAAGTTGATGGAAATGATTGGAAAAGGAAATTATTGACTAACAAAATTATTTTTGGAAAGTGCCATGTTAGTCATCCTTTATTTGAAATTAAGGATTATATTACCTTATGGATGGTTAAATGCACTTAGACATTTTTAAATGCATCCATTCAAGGTATATATATTCGTTTTTGTCATTTGGAATGACTCATGAATACATAACAAAAAGCAAGAAACATAATTTCCTTTCTAAATCCTCCATTCGGCCGCCCCTCTTGTATACACACTTGGTGTGTATTTTCCCCCTTAATTTTCTTTTAGCAAAGAGAATTAAGGGATCCCAATTCTGATGCGGTGTGAACTCAACTTTAGAGGGCTTCTACATTGAAGCCTTGCGTGAAAGAATCAAAATGAAGGTGGTTTGAAGTAAATAAAAGAAAGAGGTAATTCTTGATTTACGTTCTAGTCCCTCTCGTATTTCATTCAACCATTAGCCCCATTAATTTTATGGTCATTTATTTTACTAACTACATCAAACCCCCTTGGAGTGATGGTTTTATTGCGTTTCCGTTTTAATTTACGCAATTTATCATCGCCGCTTCCGCTTGCGCGTTCGTAGGCCGATCCACTCGCACTTCGCGGTGCCTTTTAGAAACAGCCACAAACAACTTTTAATTTTCAAAATAAAATAGGAGCTGGGTTGATTTCAAATTTGAGGTTTTAAAAAATAATACAATCTAAATTAGTTAATAAAAATCAGAATTTATTTTCCCAATTTGTTCAAAATAAATCCAAATATTTTTGCTGCCAAAAGATATATCCTGAAACTGAGACATTTGCTCAAACGCCCGACGCCTATCACTCGGAACCAGAGCCAGGGATGGGAGTGTGTGGGGCAATCCATGTTCACTCTAGTCTCCGTAACGCTTGAAAGTCAAATTTGGATTTGAAATTAATATAAAGAGTTTATTATATCGATAAACTTAGGAGTGTAGGATAGATAAATATGAGTGTCTACCACTCACCCCCACAACACCATATATACTTATGAATTTCCATCATTCTTCAATATCGAACAAATGTTTCTTTTCTTTTCCTCAACCAATGCTATGGATATCATGTAATTTTTATTAAAAATTACAACAATCTATAGTTCTGACCTCAAGTTCTGTGACTTACTTTCAACAATGGTACATTCCGATTTGAACTACTGATAGGAACACCGAGGGCGTCCAACAAGACAAAAAAATTCAAGATCCAATGAACCGAGATTTAACCATTGGAACTGGGCCAATGACAAGAGAAAGGTTGAAGAGAATGCAAGAAGTAATTCAAGCCCAATCCAACTTAGTCTGTGCTAATGGGATCAAGTCACAGTCGAAGGCCCAACATGTGAGCTTAATTTCATTAATTCAAGCCGAAGGAAGCCCACAATAGGAGCCCAACTCGTCCAAGTGCAGCCATTTGTTCAAAGGAGACCTTTCAAATACATTCAAAGTGCATTTATACACCAATTTTTGGATTCACATGGTCATATAGGTTTTACTCATTTTTGATCAAGAATGCTTAGTTTTTAGTCATTTTTGACCAAGTATTGAATGTACGTCCACCAAGGAGTCACTTGAGGATATGAAAGGTTAATTTGGAAGTGTTTTGGGCCTATAAAAGGCACATACCAGCCATGCATGCGGGATACAATCGAATTGAGTGTTCTCTTACTTTGGAGAGTTATATACTTTGTTTTAGCTTTGGTGAAACCTTTGCTTTGTCAATCTAGTCTATTAGATTGGTGATTCAAATTCACAAAACCTCCAATTTGTGCTCGACCCAAGTGTGTCGTTGTGTGGATTGGTTTACTCATGCTCGTGGTTGGTTGAATGTTCTAAGTACTAGGTCACGTTCATATAACGTGGTTGGCTATTTACATTCCTCAGGTCACGGACCACTTTACCCATTTTTGGCCTACGCCATAAAGATCGGACCACCCATGGTCGATACGATATCATGTGGTATCAGAGCCTAAGTTTATACGGTAGGCTTTCTTTATTTCGTTTGATTTACCTTTAATTTTTTATCTACCACCACAATCTTCCGTACCTCTCCCCCCCAGTTGTTATATAAAAACAAACCAAAAAAAAAAAAATAGTGATAGGAAAAGCTCAAAAAAAAAAAAGGAAGAGCAGCAAAAAAAAACAAGAAATAAAAAAAAATCGGTTCATCACTTTACTTTGCTATTATCTTTGTAAGCCAATTTGTCTTCATTTTTCTAGTTATATCAAACTTCTTTAGACCATTCTCTAGCTACGGGTGAGTGTGAAGCGTCCACATACACATAATTGGTTGAGAAAAGAATTGGCATTTGTGTTTGAATCACTAGATAAAGCATTGAGTTTCACAGGAGCTTAGATTAGAGAGTGTTGAATGAAGTGAGACTATCATTGAGGGCCAAAAGTGTGAGCCTATTAAGTGAGGAGTGAAACACGAGGAAAAAAATAAAGAGAGAGAAAAAAGAGTGTGGCAAGAATTTGGTGAGGTTCCTATAAAAAAATATATATATATGTATATATATTTTACTAAATGGCAGAAAATCGAGATAAAGGAGTTGCTCAAGCAAGTGATGACAACAACTTGGGACAAACAATGCAAGGTGGGGTCAATGCATTCTATATGCAAGCCTTAGTGAGCCACTTTGAGAAGTTGCTTGATCGTAAACTAGAAGGACTTCATGAAAGATTGGATCGAGTCGAGAATCATATAGCCGGTCCAAGAGCTACAAATTAAAGATATGCTCTAAATCCACGTCCTCAACCCCCTATTTATAATGAGTATTTGGAGGATCCAAGCGATGAAGAAGAATATGAGGACATTCAGCTAAGAAGAGTGAATCGACCAAGTGATAGACCGAGACGACCTAGAGAAGAAGACAGTGGCCTAGGTGGAGTTAAAGTCACCATTCATTCATTTAA
>NC_026149.1:16010785-16040174 GCF_000512975.1 Sesamum indicum
AGAGTGATCCCGAAGTGTATTTGGAGTGGGAGATGCGTGTCGAGCAAATCTTTTCATCCCACAACTACTCAGAGAGTAAAAAGGTAAAATTCACAGCCTTTATTTTTTTTATATTTTTTTTTTTGCAAAAACCACCTAGAGGTGGGGGGAGCTTTTCCGAGTCCCTAGTCTTTCTATATTAAAACACACAAAATAGTTACAGGGGGGTGAGCTACCTCCCTAGAATTTCTAGTAAAGCCATAAACAAGGAGTACTACTCATTTACAAATAGAGCAATAATAAACAAAGAGTACTACTCCCTTACAACAAAAGACCCAAACAGGTGTTGTAGAAAAATTATGGCGAGTCAAAAGGTTTTTGTTATCCCACCACATCGTGGATCGCACAACACCTGCAAATAAATCTGTACAAAAAGGCCAAGCCAGAGTGTGTAATGTTCCAAAAGGATAAATAATGAACATAAGTATTAACGTGGAGATCATGTTTGTATGGCTGACAGCCTTTGAACCTGTGAAAGGGGTTCATAAGACCTGCAAAAGATATAACAGCAAACAACTAGATGAAGGAGATCAGCAGAAGTGACAAAACCAAAAGGTAACTAGAGAAATATTGGTCTCAACGTCAACCATATGGATGAGTAACCTCCAAGGAACCCATATAGGTGCAATCACAAAAACAACACTGAAAAGCTCAGATAGGACAACAAGTATAAGCAAAGAACTAATTAGTAATGAAGTACCCCTAATTTCAATAGAAAATATTTTAACTGAAATTAAAGGTACTAGTACTTCTGATTCTAATAGCAGGCAAGGAGCAGGCGTCAAGTCTAATCAAACCTTTAGGAATACCAGTGATATTATCAGGGGATAAAATCATAAGATGTTGGCTGAAACAGGCTTGATTAGCAAAATAATCGGGCACTTGGTTACCCTCTCTAAAGATATGTGATATCTTGAACTCAGTTTGGAATATAAGCTCTCTAATTTGTTGCAGCAAGTTTGAAGGTGCCATGGCCCTTGGGTTTATTGATTATGCTCTTGTTTGGTGGGATCAGATGCAAAAGGAATGGGTTAGGAATGGTGAACGTCCCATCACAATATGGGAAGAGATGAGAGCAATCATGAGGAGAAGGTTTGTTCCATCCTATTATCGTTACGAGCTTCACAACCATCTCCAATGTCTTACTCAAGGTTCCAAAAGTATTGATGAGTACTACAAGGAGATGGATATTGCCATGATTCGAACTAACATTATAGAGGACAATGAAGCAACTATGGCTCGTTTCTTGCATGGGCTCAATCGGGATATCGCCGATGTTGTGGAGATGCACCACTATGTAGAACTTGAAAAGATGGTACACCAAGCCATCAAGATGGAACAACAACTCAAGCGAAGAGGACTTTTGAGGAGGACTTCTAACTCGTCGGCATTCGATCCATGGAACAACAATCCTAAGAAAGACACCCCTTCTACATCAAGATTCAAGCAGACAGATCCTAATCATGGTGACCAAGTTGCTGCCAAAATGATACAACCCGAACCCAATATCAAGAAATCGTGATATAAAGTGTTTCAAGTGCCAAGGGAAAGGATACAAAGCAAGTGAGTGTCCTAATCGACGTACAATGATCTTCAACAATCATGGAGAGTTGGAAACTGAGAAAGAAATCACCGATAAAGAGAAATCATCAAAAGAAGATTGTGATGGAGAGTATGTCGAAGAAGGAGAATTGCTTGTTAGTAGAAGAACCCTTAGTGCCCAGATGCTGGAGGAAGATAATTGCCAAAGAGAAAACTTGTTCCATACACGCTGTCAAGTTCATGGAAAGGTATGTAGTATGATTATTGATGGTGGTAGTTGTTGCAATATGGCAAGTATTGAATTGGTTCAAGAATTAAATCTACCTACTATCAAGCACCACCGCCCATACAAGCTTCAATGGTTGAATATTAAGTCTACCTACTATCAAGCACCACCGCCCATACAAGCTTCAATGGTTGAATGAGTGTGGAGAGCTGAAGGTGACCAAGCAAGTAAAGGTACTGTTTTCAATTGGAAGATATAAGGATGAGATTTTATGTGATTTTGTATCAATGAAAGCATGCCACATACTGTTGGGAAGACCATGGCAGTTTGATAGGCATGTAACACATGATGGATTCCAAAATCGTTACTCTTTTGTGCTTCGAGGAGAATCAATAACTCTCAATCCGATGATACCAAAACAGATTTTGCAAGATCAGATCTTGAGAGAAAAGAAAAGAGAGTGTGAGAAAAGGAAAGAGAAAGGAAAAGAAGAAAGTGAAAATGAGAGTGAAGAAAGAATGAAAGATTCGAAAGAGGGAGAAAAAGAAAGCAAAGTTATAAGAGGAAAGAAAAAGGAGAGAGAAAAAGAAGAGAAAGAGAATTTACTAGTTGCTAAGAAGAGTGAAATCAAGGAAGCTTTGTTTTCTCGACAAAACCTCATAGTACATGTGTACAAATAGGCTATGTTGAATTCTAACGACCTAACCTCTTCTTTGCCTAGTGTTGTTACATCTCTTTTGCAAGATTATGAAGATGTCTTTCCGGATGAGATGCCACCAAGTTTGCCACCCATTCGAGGGATAGAACATCAGATTGACTTCATTCCGGGAGCATCCTTGCCAAACCGCCCAGCATACCGTACCAATCCCGAAGAGACCAAAGAGATTCAAAGGGAAATCCAAGAATGGATGGCCAAAGGTTATGTGAGGGAGAGCCTTAGTCCTTGTGCAGTTCCGGTGTTGCTCGTGCCTAAGAAGGATGGCACATGGCGGATGTGTGTTGATTGCCAAGCCATTAACAACATAATAACAAGATATCGCCACCCTATTCCTAGGATAGACGATATGCTTGATGAGTTAAATGGTTCAACTATCTTTTCTAAAATTGATTTAAAAAGTGATTTTCATCAAATTAGAATAAAAGAAGAAGATGAGTGGAAAACCACTTTCAAAACAAAGCATGGGCTTTATGAGTGGTTAGTTATGCCATTTGGACTTAGTAATGCACCTAGCACAGGCTTTATGAGTGGTTAGTTATGCCATTTGGACTTAGTAATGCACCTAGCACATTTATGAGATTGATGAATCATGTTTTGTGTGCATTTATAGGAAAAATTTGTGGTAGTGTATTTTGATGACTTCCTTGTTTATAGTAGGACTTTGGAAGAGCATGTAACACATTTAAAACAAGTCCTAGAGGTTCTAAGAAAGGAAAGGTTGTTTGGAAACTTGAAAAAGTGTGGCTTTTGCACTAACAAAGTTGTTTTCCTTGGTTTTGTTGTGAGTAGTGAAGGAATCACAGTTGATGAAGAAAAGGTCAAAGCTATTCGAGATTGGCCAACCCCCACTACTATTGGAGAAGTGAGGAGCTTTCACGGCCTTACAAGCTTTTATAGGCGATTTGTGAAGGACCGTACCACCATGGCAGCCCCATTGAACGAGTTAACGAAGAAGAATGTGCCATTCAAGTGGGGAAACACACAAAAGAAAGCCTTTCAAGCTATAAAAGAGAAGCTTACCCATGCACCTTTGCTAGCCCTTCCCGACTTTGGTAAGACTTTTGCAATTGAATGTGATGCAAGTGGGATTAGCATAGGAGGAGTTCTTATGCAAGGAGGTAGACCAGTTGCATATTTCAGTGAGAAACTAAGTGGGTCGACACTTAACTACCCTACATATGACAAGGAGCTTTATGCATTGGTTAGAGTATTGGAAACTTGGCAACATTATTTTTGGCCAAAAGAGTTTATAATACATTCTGATCATGAAGCACTCAAGTATATTAAAAGTCAAAGCAAGCTTAGCCGTTGACATGCAAAGTGGGTAGAGTTTATTGAGTCATTTCCATATGTGATCAAGCACAAAAAAGGTAAGGAGAACATTGTTGTTGATGCACTTTCAAGAAGGTATGTTTTACTTTCAATAATGGATGCTAAAATTCTTGATTTTGAGTTTATTAAAGATTTGTATGCTAATGATGTTGATTTCAGTAAAGTGTTTGGAAATTGCAGCCTAAGCATTGGATGGGACAAATTCTATTTGCATGATGGATTTTTATTTCGAGCCAACCAACTTTGTGTTCCTAATTATTCTGTTCGTTCATTATTGTTGGAAGCACATTCTGGGGGTTTGATAGGTCACTTTGGTATTTCTAAGACTTTGGGAGTCTTGAGTAAACATTTTTACTGGCCAAAGATGTGTAGAGATATTAAGAAGTTTGTGGGAAAATGCATAGTTTGTCATAAGGCAAAGTCAAAGCTTAATTCCCATGGATTATACATGCCCCTTTCCTATTCCTAGTATACCTTGGGAAGATATTTCAATGGACTTTGTTTTGGGATTACCTAGGTCTAAATCAAGTTTGTAAGAATTGTCATTAATCCTTTCAAGGACTCGGAATGATCCATCCCCTCTTGGCATGATTAAAAGTAGCACTTACTCAAAAGGAGTCGTCCTATTCCTACTTTTAATATTTTTTATCTTTATCCTTTTTATGATTCAGATAATGAAGAGTCGAGGACGACTCCTTTTCAAGAAGGGGAGGATGATAGGAACACCGAGGGCGTCCAACAAGCAAAAGAAATTCAAAATCCAATGGACCGAGATTTAACCATTGGAAGTGGGCCAATGAGAAGAGAAAGGTTGAAGAGAATGCAAGAAGTAATTCAAGCCCAATCCAACTTAGTCTGTGCTAATGGGATCAAGTCACAGTCGGAGGCCCAACATGTGAGCTTAATTTCATTAATTCAAGCCCAAGGAAACCCATAATAGGAGCCCAACTCGTCCAAGTGCAGTCATGTAGTCAAATGACACCTTTCAAATACATTCAAAGTGCATTTATATACCAATTTTCGGATTCACATGGTCATGCATAGGTTTTACTCGTTTTTGACCAAGAATGATTAGTTTGTAGTCATTGTTGACCAAGTATTGAATATACGTCCACCAAGGAGTCACTTGGGAATATGAAAGGTTAATTTGAAAGTATTTTAGGCCTATAAAAGGCACATACCAGCCATGCATGCGGGATACAATCGAATTATTCAAGAATTGATCTAGTTTGTAAACTATTGAGTGTTCTCTTATTTTGGAGAGTTATATACTTGTTTTAGCTTTGGTGAAACATTTGCTTTCTCAATCTAGTCTATTAGATTGGTAAGTCAAATTCACAAAGCCTCCAATTCGTGCTCGATCCAAGTGTGTCGTTGTGTGGATTGGTTTACTCGTGCTCGTGGTTCGTTGAATGCTCCAAGTAGTAGGTCACGTTCATATAACGTGGTTGGTTATTTACATTCCTCAGGTCACGGACCACTTTATCTATTTCTAGCCTACGCCGTAAAAGATCGGACCACCCATGATCAATACTATATCAACTACTGTCTAAGTTATTCGAAATCAGCTATCACCAAACGAAACTAAGTTGAATTTGAGTTTGTGAGTGTGACAGCGTCTGTGAGTAACAACAAGCCACCGACTTTGTGCTGATCTTTAGGGGTGACATTATATGTCATGTGTCCTTATCCTATGCATGATCCTATTTCAGTCTAATTTGGATGTGCTGTTTGGTCTTTTGGTTGTATTTATGACTCCTCACCTTCACTTTTACAATTGTGGTTTGATTATCACAATGAAAAACAATAGGTGGAAGAGGCTGGCTTACAATGGGAAGTTGTGCTAACAACCCATATAGCCATTCTGCCTTAGTACTAGTCGTGTTCAACATCCATAACTTGACTTCAACAGTGGACAAAATAAATAAAATCCCCCTGTGTTTTAAATGTTTGTAAAAAAAACACTCTTATTATGAGAATAGGCTAAAAGCCCCCCTATATGTTGCAAAACTCAGCAACAAACACCGCTTTTGTTAGAAATTAACGGAAGGTGCATTATACGCACTTTTTGTGCACGTGGGGTATTTTTTAACTGGTTTTTACTTTTTTTAGATGTATTTTACTAAATGTCCTTTTTTTCATTTTGGTTTTGTTTTTTTATAATTTTTATAGTTTATATTAAAATATTAAATTATATTTAATTTACTTACTATTAAATATTAAATTAAATTATATTTATATTCAAATAATTTTATAATTGTTAATTATTAAATCTAAACTTATTTTTAATTAATTAAAAAATATATTTAATTACAATAATTATTATTAATTAGCCAAAATACTTAATTATTATTATTAATTACAATATTCTTAATTAAATAAAATATATTTTAATTAAAATTAATTAAAAAAATTTATAAAATAAAGAAAAACTCAACAATTTTTCCCCTTTTTCGCTGGAAACATTTTGCCCTTCAAGTACCTTAGTAACATGTCCAAAGCACTCCAATGGGTTCTGTCAAGACAACTACTATATCTAGCCAACTTTGAGACAAAAAAAGATATATATAGTCTCGTGTCGTTTTCTAGATACTGTAAACTCCTAATAATTTAGGAATACCTTAGTTGTGCAACCGAAACACCACTTTGATTTTTAAATAGAATTATAGAAGAATTGTATGGTGTCTTAGCAATTCTACTATTCTGATAACCAAATTTCTCAATTATCCTCTCAACATAGTGAGTTTGAGAAATGGTTATCCCATCAGTTGAACGAATAAACTTGATGCCAAGAATTACATCAGTCTCACCCATATCCTTCATTTCGAACTTATTCTTTAAAAATAACTTGGTTTCGATAATAATAGCTGCACATAATCCTATTAATAAAATATCATCTACATACAGGCATAAAATAATTATTTTATCTTTTGTAACTTTACAGTAAATACATTTATCATTCTCATTTACGAGTGAAGTCAAACGCAACAATAGTTTTATCAAACTTTTCATGTCACTATTTGGTTGCTTGTTTAAGTTCATAAAAAGACTTAACATGTTTACAAACTTTGTACTCGCTACCATGAGCTACAAATCCTATAGGCTAATCCATGTATATTTTCTCCTTCAGTTCACCATACAAGAAGGCTATTTTCATATCCATCTGGTGAATTGAGAGGCTATACACTGAAATAAGTGCTATAAGCACCCGAATTATAGTCAACCGAGCTACTGGAGAATAGGTATCAAAATAGTCTATTCCATCTCTTTGTTTAAAACCCTTATGCACCAACCTAGCTTTAAACTTATCTATAGTCCCATCAGGTTTGAGTTTCTTCTTAAACAACCACTTATACCCAATAGTAGTATACCCCGGAGGGAGATCGACTAGCACCCATATTCCGCTAAAATAATGGAGTCCATCCCTCTTTTGATAGCTTCATTCCACTACTTGCTTTCGAAGAAGCCATGGCATCTTTGAAAGTTATCAAATCATCCTCGATACAGTGAGTGATGAAGTCACTTCCAAAATCCTTCACAACCCTAGCTCTCTTACTTCATCTGGGTTCATATGACTCCTCATCAGTGGATTAGTGTTACTAGGATTGACCCCCACATTAGACATCTTTTTCACATGATCAGGAATTGATGTGGAGGCAAGTAAATCATCAAGTGGAACACTTGAGGGTATTCTTGTTTTCATAGGAAATACATCTTCTAGGAAAAAAGCATCATGGAATTCAACTTTTGCGTTGACCTCACTACCAAAACTTTTTGATTTAATAACCAGAAATCTCAACGCATAACTTGTTTCATATAGCTGAAAAACACAGCATCAACAATCTTATAACTCAATTTCTTTCTTTTGTGTTCTGGGACAAACACTTTTCTAGGCACCCCCACACTCGAAAGTATTTGAGGTGGTTCCTACCTTGACTAAAAAAAAGTATTGGTATTGTGTTTCAGACGAACTCTATTCAAAATATAGCAAGCCATATTCAAAGCCTCTCCCCACAAATACTTTGGTAACCCGAAGGTTAGTAGGAGATTGTTAATCATATCTTTGAATGTTCTATTCTTTCGTTCAGCTACTCCTTAGATGAAGGGGAATATGGAAGAGTCTCTTCAGGAATAATGACAAAATTTTGATAATATTCATTGAACTTACTCGAATCATATTCTCCTCCTCTATCAGACCTAACTCGTTTAAGTTTCTTACCAGTTTGGGTTTTTGCTTCATTTTTAAACAAAATAAATTTATCAAAAGCTTCATCCTTATTTTTCATGAGAAACACATAACAATATCTACTGCAATCATCTACAAAGGTGATAAAATATCGTTTGTGGTGCCTAGTCAAGCCCCATTAAACTCACAAATATTTTTGTGAACTAAATCAAGTATTTCTAAATTCCTTTCTATTGACTGATAAGATTTCCTAATTTGTTTAGCTTCTACACAAACTTGTCATTTGTGACTTTGTTCAATATTTTGACTAGAAATTAAATTCAAAATTCATCATTGATTTGACTGAATTAAAATTTAAATGACCTAACCTTCTATGCCACAGAGTAGAAGATTCTATATTCAATGTAATAGAATTAGAAATATTGTTTCTATTATTATTCTCCACTCGAACTTTGAACAAGCCATCGTTAAGTACCTCTACCAATAAAAATACCAAATTGCTCAATTACAACTTTATTAAATTTAAAAACTATTTAATATCTTTTACTAACTATTACAGAACCACTAATAATATTTCTTTTGATAATGGGTACATGATGAACTCTTTTCGACGACAGAATGCGCCCTGAAGAAAACGTCAAATCTACGTTTCCTATCCCAAGTACTTCAGCAAGATTGAAGTTCATTATGCTTAAGGTCCTTCCACGATGGCCTGATAAGACACAAAGAGAGATTTATCAGCACAAACATACACATTTACTCCAGTGTCAATCAACCAATCACAAGGTTCATAAATAGTTAGGAGTTCGGGTTGTACAGATATATAATCTTCAGTTGCTCCTAAGGTGCTTGCACCGACTAGAACCTCCCACAACCATGTTGACAGTTGCATACCCAGTTTTGGCCTTTTTATTAGGAGAAAGCTTGGCCTAGTGCCTAACTTGCCCACAGTTCCAGCATGGTTTGTTTGCTTTAGGATTTTCATTCTTGGTGGCTTTGCCTTTATTAATGGATTTTGAGTTCAAGTTAACCTTATTCACTTTCTATTTCACCATATCAAATTGGCACCAAGTTAATGTTCAACCGACATCTTGTGGGTCTTATTTCATAAGATCATCCAGAGACAGTCTCCCTTTCTAATGTTTGAGTGTGTTGGAACGGGTGACAAAAAGCCAATTGGATTGGCGATTTTGAGAATCATTCAAGCAATCTTTATTTAAGAGATGTTGTCCGGACGAATATGGTAAGTATTCATCTTTGGCACACGTATATGTTGTGCTTACCAAATTACGTCAAGCACTGCTTGGACGTTACAATAGATGCCCACAGACCACTTTAACAACCATGCAACAATTGGACTGCGCATTGGATGGCGGTCATGAAATAAACTGTTTAGGGGTGGGTCTATAATGTTCCAAGTCGAGGACCACGGGACTGGGTATTGAGAGTCCTACTGAGACTTTCATTAAGAGTCGCATTCATTTGATGGACTATCATGTTTCACAGGCGATAGACGTCAGAAGTCTATGCGATCTTAATGGGTCGATCCGCAAGATGTTGAATCGACTGAATTGACTCGCCAGAATCGTCATATGGAAGCCTTGGAGGCTTGGTCGATATGACTTGAGTCCCCAGCTCTGATAGTACAGGATAGTTCTCAGAATTGAGGAATCACGGCAATCACGCGCATGCGTTGACTGTATTTTGGATTTGTGCAAGAGGTTCATCATAAGCCTTGTATAGTACAATCAATATATGTAGCAAGGATGGTGAGTTCCAAGAAGAGGATCCGTCCCCTGTCAAAACGTGGTAGATGTATCTCCTATGCACTAGGAGATGTGTTAACGCTATATAAAACTATGGCGATAGTCATTGGTTTAATAGAGAAAAGAGATTCCTATGTCGAGCAATTTGGCATAGTGAGATTTCAATTATTAAGCATAGACGCCTAGTCCATGATGGAAACTGACACCCGATTCCATGTCCTAGACTAAGGCAGGGAGATGGTAGATGGAAGGTCCATACCCGTATGGACCCGAGAGCCTGAAAGTTCACATGGATATTCGCTTAGTCTCTAGTGCCATAGAGCGTTGCTAGACGGCCACCGATGATGACGGGCTTTCTTCATAAAGATTTAATCAAGAATTATTAATATAATTGGATTTAATTAATAATAATGTTGAACCTAAAGATCACGCACAAATCACCGAGAAGGGACGAGGAATTAATAGGAAATTAATTCCATAAGTAATTGGATTACTTGTAAATGAGAGGGATCCATTGGACAGATAAGTCCAAGGATAAATTAATTTAATTAATTTATATTGCGATTTTCCTTATTGTTTAATAAATTGGACTTATTCTTTAATAAAGACTTATTGGGCTCATATATTCCAATTAAATAATTGATGGACTTAAATAAGTGGGCTTTAATTAAATTGGATTTAATTAAGATTGATTGGGCTTTGAATTTTAATCAATGCCCAAACCCATTAATTAAGTTGGTGGAAATGATTAGTAAAACGAAATTATTGACTAACAAATTCACTTTTAGAAAGTGCCATGTTAGTCATCCTTTATTTTGAATAAAGGATTTTATTACTTTATGGATGGTTAAAATGAACCTAAACATATTTTAATGCATCCATATTTTAATGCATCTTATTTGGAATAACTAATGAATGAATACACAATACACAAAATAATTTCCTACACCCTAACTCCACCTCTCAGCCGCCCCTCTTGAATACAAACTTGGTGTGTATTGCTCTCCCTAATTTTCTTCTAGCGAAGAAAATTGAGGGATCCCGACCAGTGTGGGGTGGACGCAACTTTAGAGGGCTTGTACATTGAAGCCTTGCGTGCACGGATCAAACGAATGTGGTTCAAAGTAAATCAAAGAAAGAGGTCATTCTTGATTTATATTCTAGTACCTCTCGTATTTCATTCAACCATTAGCCTCGTTGATTTTATGTCGTTTATTTTGTTAACTACATCGAACGCCCGGGAACTCCAAGGGTACACCCCTTGAAATTATTGTTTTATTGTGCTTCTAATTTAATTTACGTGTTTTGTTATTACCGTTTTCGCTTGCGTGTTCCTGGGCCGATCCACGGTGCCTTTCATGAGTGTCATTCCAAAAATTTTCTAGGATTGAGGAAATTTGTCCATTATGGACATGACCAGAAACTTCTCAAGAAGCATCATCACAGCATCAGCCAGAGCATGCTGAAGGTTGATCATCTCATGAGTCTGTTCAGCTATATACCTATCCTCAACCATTTGATACTCATGAACTTGGAAACAAAATACTTTTCAAGCCCTAACTCTTCAGTATTATATTTCCGATCCAACTCATCCCACAGAGACTTAGTAGTATTAGAGTCTGGAGATGTCAAAGAGTGTATTCGACAGGCTCGCAAAATCGCTTCTAGGCCTATTCTATTCCTCTCTATCCACTGCGCTATCTCAGCAATTCTAAGATTGGTATCAGTAGGTTTAGGTCTAGTAACTTGAATCACTATTAAAAGTCTTTTCATTGTCAACCAATTTCTCATTTGTTGTTGCCTGCATTTGAAAAATTGGCCCCATGACTTATCTGATAAACCGGTTAAGTTGACTTTGGATGCGATCGGAATTGCAACAGATATCGGTTTGACCATTTTTAAAATCTTTGCAAACTGAAAATAGCAATTAGATAATTTCATAGAAAAGTCCGAGTTCTCAAAAACAATGTTTAACAAAACTATTTTAGACATTCCAACAAAAATTCGATTTTTCAGAACTTGTATATTTTCTTCAAAATTGTCGGAAATATTTCAATTTCATGTAATGAAACAATGATTAGAAATAAATAATTGAATTTGGAAATCAAAAGCAATAAAAGTCACGTTGGAATAAATAATATATATAACAGTTGGAAACGCAATTATACGACAAGCAAATTAAATAGTAAACTTACAAAAAGAATTATATAGTAACAATTCTCAGTCTAATGGTAATTCTAAATGTAGCCGAATTGCAAAATTCACTATTTGCCTTAAAAAAAAATATATGTCACGTATTAGTAGTGCACCGGGTACTACATAATTTTTCTCAGGATAAAACTATTACAACTCTTTCGATTTTAGTACTAAATCGAAGAACACCTCAATCTAACACTTAGAAGCTTGTTACGGAAATAAGAATCTTAAATTCTACAAATTTGATATATATATATATATAGGGAAAAAGATTCAAATAGTCCTCTATTTATGTCCAGAAATTATTTTGGTCCTTTAACTTTGACAATATTAGTTTTAGTCCTGTATGTTTTCATTTTGCTTAGATTCGATCCTTCATTTAATTTTATGACCATTTTGCCCCTTTTGGTAATAAAGCCTAATAGTCCATTTTACTACTCTAAAAACGGTCCAACATGCTTTCGAAATATATGGAATATTACATAGATATTATTCGTCCATCGAAGGAGACAACTGTTTGGGCTCTCATAGGATAGAGGACTTGACTCGTTGGGGAAATCCCCATAAACTAAGACATTTGAAAATACAAAGACTCAAAATTCAAAAATATTATGCTTTAAAGAGTTGGAGAGGAATTTTATAATGTTTTTCCATCTGCTTCATTACATCCTTATTTGTAGACGTTCGCGGAATTCAAATTCGGACTCCAAACTTTTTTTTTATGACGTCATTCATTTGTCATTACCGCGTCCTTTCCAACTATTGGTCATAATGTCTTGTCGGCCATGTGATTTCTAGCTGGCTTTCCTACTTTGCTGACTATTGGCCTTTGTCGTTTTCTGCAGACAGTCTTATCCTTGATTTTTCACATTCTTTATTTTTTACTTCTTTTTGTAAAACAAATTTCTTTTTTCTTGTCCTGGTTTGGTTCGGGTTTATTTTATGTGACCCGAATTTTTGTCCTAAACAAGGCTTCTCTTGTTTTTCATAGCAAGGGCATAAATGGTTATGCGATTGCCCAACATGCAATATGTTGCACGTCTTCATCCTTCTAGCTTCGATTTCCGGCAATTTATTTTCCTAGATTAACATCCTTTTCTTTTCAAATAAGCTCTCTGAACTCTGTGCTTTTTCCCATCATGGAATTTAACAAGAATGATCCATTCACTTTGTTGGAGAAAATTTTGAATGGCTACTTGACTTTGTCCATCTCAATAAGACTGACCCATAATCCCCAAGTTCTTCTACTAGACATACTCTCTTCACTAATGACTTATACTAGGGGGGCTTCCCCTGTGGCAGCTTTGATTTTATTAAAAGCTACGATATCTGGCCTCTGCGACTTCATGAAATGTAATGTTGGATGAAACCTTTTTCCTGCAATTTTTAGAGCAACTGATACGAATTTTATCTCTAGAACATCGTATCTTTTTATGGGGGTTATTTTGTCATGAATCCAAGACCGCTCTACTAATCCACTCCGGAAGTTTTGAAATTTTTGGAAAGCTCGGTGACATAGTATGAACTGAAGCAAGAGCTCCAAAATCATATCATTCTCTGACATCTTCTGGTTTGGACCCTTCTAACATATAGACCCTATTATGTTTTCCGAATCTTTCGACATGGTCTTGCCTAGATTCACTCCTTTGCAGAAAATTAGTTTTTCCTATATGCATTGATAATCCTGCCAAGCAGAAGAAGATATCAATTTATTAGTATTAACCTTAGAAGTGGCTATCATCGGCCTAAGGCTAATCTCTCCCTCTTTAACCCTAGAGGTGTTGGGTTGACTTGAACCATTAAGAGTTTGCACTTCCTGTGACTCAATTATTGTCGTTTCACCAGAGTCTGGTGATGGCCTTGTGCAATCGGTACTTGAATTCGACGCTACACGTCTAGAGCCTTGTACTCTAAAGGCATGTTTAGGGTTATGCTCCTTCAACGGGTGAGTCATCCATGAAGGTGATACCTTTCGGATTGGCAATCGTAAGTCATTCCATAGCGAGGTGGATGCTAATAAAGAACTCCTTATGGAGACCTGGACTATGTCTAGATTAGCTCTTTGAATTTGTCCGACAACTTGGCCATTCACCGCTAGCTGCCCGAACTTCTTGTCAAGCTCCTCGAGGTTTTTCCAGAGGTGCTTGAGCCTTAGCATGATGGAGTTTGCTTCAGATGCCTCCATCTCTCGTTAGGAAATCTGCAAGACCATTTTTATGAGATTTTATAAAGACAATATTATAAAAATAATATTGGCATTCAACTTGCTACCTAATAATACGAGCTTTCTCTATCTTTAATTCTAATTTATTTTTTATGAAAGCCCTAACATTAGTATTATCAACCTTTAAAGTAAATTTTTTAGCAAGTAAAAATATAGGCCATTTCTCAAAAGCCTATCAAACTGCAAAGAAATCTTTCTTGTTAATGTGCTAAACTTTGGCTTGTTGTTCTGAGAACAATCCACCTATATATCTACAAGGTTCTTCCCCTATAGCTGTATTCTTCATGAGCACTGCTGTCCATCTATAGTTATTGGCGTTTGTGTAGACTACCAATTTATCCTTGTCCTATGGTATAGCAAGCTTTGGTAGGTTACTGCCAACCTGTTTCAGCTCACGAACCCTTTTTGTGTGGATTCCTTCCCATTTCCACTTTGAATTTTCTGTTTTCTTCAGAAGTGGTCGTAAATCCTTCTTGTATCTTGCAAGATTCTTAATGAAGATGCTTGAAAAATTAACAACTCCCAAGAAGCTATGCAAATGCTTCTTGTCCTTGAGAACGTATGAAAAATTGTGGATTTTTCCATAATATGGTCCTGTAACTCAATTCCTGTTTCGTCAATAAGAACTCCTAGGAATTTAATTTTATTGACAACAATAGTAGCTTTCTTCACAGAAAGTACTAAACCTTTTTTATGGCATGCAACAGAAAGTATTTCAAAATATTTAATACGATCTTTCATATATTTAGATGCAATCAGTATGTCATCAATGTAGACAATCATAAATTCAAAATAATCTTTAAAAAGAATATTCATTTTTCTTTGGAATATCTGGGGTGCATTTGCTAAACCCATTGGAAGCACATTCCAGATATATTGTCCCTGTGGTGTGGAGAATACAGTAAATTTTTTTGACTCACTCTCCATCTTAATCTGATAAAACCCAGATTTGCAATCAAATTTAGAAAACACTTCTACTCCTTTAATGCAATCAATTAAGTGTTCTGTACTACGAATGTAATAACCATCAAACTCTAGTATTTTATTAATACCTTGATAGTTAATTATCAACCTGGGTACCTCTTTTTATCTCACCATGATTTCTTACCAGAAACCCAAGGCTACTGTATGTAGAGACTCCAGGTTCGATGAGTCCAAGACTGATATGCTCTTCGATAATCATCTGCATATCCTTCTTATCCTCCATGTTCATCTGGATAGGTTTGTATCAAACATCCTCGTACTTGCATTTTTCTTTGACTTTCAAAGTAGCCTCGATCTTATTCCTATCTCACCAGGCCAGAGGATTTTCACTAAAGTTCCTCTGGATAAGTCTCTTGATGTTATCAAGAGAAAGCTTGCTTTCCTTGTTAATCTCTAGCGATTTCATTTCCTGTAGTGCTTTCTTAAGGTTCCTAATTCATCAGATTCTTTGTAGATACTATCACTGTCGATGAGTCCTTGTTGCCTGAAAGACAAAACTACGTTACCAAATTTCCTCTTATCCTGTATTTTTGGATGAATTAATCTGGCATCAAAATCACTAAGTTTTCTGCGAAAATTTATAGGCATTATCCTATTAAATGCCCTTTTCTCTTTGCAAAACCTGTATTTCACTACCACAGTTAGTAGTAAAGATTAACAGATTCCTTTGATTATCTTGCACATATCTTGCAAATATTTGAATAAAATTGTTAGCAAGCAAGATATCGGCACCTGTATCATGAAAGTAAATAGAAGGTATTTTTACCCTAAATCAGGGTAATCCAAATGCTCATCCGATCATAATTTTGGCTTCTCTTATTCCCTTATTGAGTATTAGAAGTTTTTGTAAAAAATTCCTAACTGCAATAAAGGGTAAGGTTTCCCTTGCTTCTTTGGGAAAAACTCTAGGTTTTGCCGTACAAAATTCCTGATTCAAAATTAATAAAAGCTACAAAACGCTCTGTCTTATACTGATCATACAACATAACAATGGATATGTATATAGAAAAGGGACTCGTCATTTTAATCCTTATGGTAACACCATCAAAACTGAATTCCATTTCGTTACCTTTTCTTCCCATGATTTATGATATTCAAGGAAACTTAATCCCAAAGTCACACACCCATTTTCTTGTCCTGCAACACCTGCAACTAGGATTTCATGGCTTGCTATTTATAACATGCTTCTTATCTACCAACAACAGGTTGTTGCAAATGATATAAGTCATCACAAGAGAAAAAAATTTCCTTCTTATTGATGTCAAATGTAATTTGTATTTCTTTCCATCCTTCAGGGCATCTAATTTTTATGTTATCTACCCTAATCTCTTGAGGACTTAAAGCTCTTAATAACTTTTTCTTCTTTGCTTTGTAGCGTTAATCCTCTCTTCTGAAAAGGACATCCTGCTATTAAACTCATCTAGAGCTAAGTGTTCGATCTAAAACTAGGTGATCTTTTATAGCAATATGACCACCTATTCTAGGTATCCTAATCAGATCTAGTGTCATAACCTTAGCGAATTCCTTGAATATTCTAGCAATCGCATTATACTCTTTCTTAAGGAACAAATCCGAATGATGTGCATTGGAAAGGGCATAAGCTATTCTATAAGTTATAGAATATGGTTTAATACCTTCTTTCATTAGATCTTTCCTTTTAAAATCTTGATGAAGGGTTAAGACTCTACTGAAAAAATCTTGGTCTGCTAGGTTGTATGCAATTCTAGGATGAATGTCAAATATTAATTTTCCTGCATACAGATTACCAATCATTATTCCAAGACAACCATCTCTTAGGTTATTGACTCGGCTATCCATTATAGATACATGTGTTTCTGAATCAATTCCTTCTTTAAAAGTTGCTTTATTACTACTTGAATAGTTCCTATGTAGATCTATTTCATGTTAAAAGCTACTTCTTCTCTAAACTTACTTAATTCTTCAAGAATGTCTTCTTTAGAAATTAGTTGCATTTCCATCACATTACCAATAAGTTCAATTGGTATAGCAAACTCACCTGAACTTTATAGATTATGTGATTCTTCCTTTGGTTCAGGACTTTCTCAATTCCTCCAATCTCGAATCCATGGTTTGGGCTGAGGTTGGAATCTTGTCGCATGATTCTTTCCATAGTTTTATTTGACACTGTGGAAAAGAATGCTAACAGGCTTTCGAACGTTTGAAGCTTATCTCCTTCATTGTAATTATTCTGACTCGAATGAAGATCCATCCGAATCAGTCTCTATTTCCTCCTTATAGACACTTTCGTCTGACGGAAGGCCTTCGAATCGGTAGATGGGTACCAAATCGCCATAGTATACTACGTCTAGAATATCATCCGTGGATCTAAATTTTCTCAATTCACCATGTTTCTACGGGCAGTCAGGAGATATATGTCCTTTTGCTCCTCAAGTCCAGCAATTGCAGTCTTTGAAACTTTCATTGGCTGGTGTATGGGCCCGTCTGAAAGTTCTTCTTGTGGGGTTTTTCGGTGGACCTTGCATCTGTTCATCTAGATCCATGGCATCAAGCCCTTGTTGGTCCTGTTTTCTGCCCAGATTTGCATGATCTGGCCTTTGACTTGGACCACCATGATCTTCATAGGGAAAAAGTTCTTGTTGAACTCCTAGGGTAGGAGTCACTATTTTGCTTCCTCCTTTTCCTTGGCTCGCTTGATTCTCCTGTAATAGTTGGAAAATCATTGTTATCACAACAGAGAGGTGTTTGTTTGATTTCACCTCTCAGTCTTTTCATGTTTTTTTGAATAGATGCTTGATAACACCAATCCTTCAATTTGTCTTTAAGGAAAGACATTTTTCTTGGAACTGAATCTAGCTGTCCTTCAAGTACTTTGTATGACTGGATCAACATTTCCCTCCATGGACTGCATATTTTTGTAAAGATCATTAGAGCTATTACTTCTGTTGCTACTCCACTCTCAAACAAATACTTATGATGCCAACATATATATTCATCTACGGCGCAAATACTTATTAGTTCGAAGCTGAAGAGAGCTTGTGTATATTCTTTAACCTTTTCTGCTCTACTTCCTTCGAAGTAACCATCTCCGATGAAGTGTATCTTGATAAGCTTTCCTAGCCGGTTTACTATCGCATTTTTGAATCTCCAGCAAGGATACTGGTTTTGGTATCTTCTAGGCTACTATCCATTCGATCTTTCACAGAACCCTCCAAACTTAACTCCACCACTTTTATGAAGTTTTCTTTGTCGAGTTCTAAGGTCGTTGTTCCTATCTTGATGGTTGCAACCCATTCATCTATCAACTTCTCGGTATTTCGAAAATTGACAACATCTAGTTTAAGTATAGCGCCATATGGATGCAAGGGCTGGAGCATGGTCCTTGTCCAAGGTGTATTTTCAGGCACTCTTCTCAGATTTTTTTCCTGGATTTTCTTTTAGTCTTGTTCCCGCGAAATTTGGAGTCGCATCAGTGCGGAAATCCACACTTTCTCTCATCAAATGATCCTATGGAGGATCATTGGAACCTGTGCTTCCCTCCGGTGGTGGTAGTGCTGGAGTGATTTCATTAATTTGTATATTGACTAAATCCACAATCCCGATGTAGGAAAAGGATTCTGCCAATTCTTGTAATATGATAGATCTGCTCTTGTCACCTCCATTATTTTATAGATCTAATGGATGCTATGATTATATCTTCTCTAGTCTTTGGCTTTGGAATCTCCGTGGCCTTCCCCTTCTAATGTAGAAGAGGCACTATTCCAAGGGCGTCCCTAATTCGTTCTTGTTTTCATTAGATGTCTCAGGGTTCTCCCTTTGGTTTCTCCTCAGATCTGCAATAATTGCCTTCAGATCTGTAAGATCCTTGTGTAGATCGGGAAGGATCTTAAGGACCTCGTCCACCTTCTGGCTCAAAGATTCTACTTTCATAGATATATGAACTAACCTATATCCATAGTCTTGAACTGTCTTTTTTATCTCCCTCATATCTTGAGAGATCTTTGATGCATTAGGTTCGAGTTCTTTCCAATCAGTTCTTTTAATCATAATTTTTAGAACTGTAATTATGCAGGAATTTACCCGTTCCGCTTCTCTTGGCTAGGATTTTACCATGGACTTCGATGGAGTGTAAACGCCTCACTGCATTTCATGGTAGTATCTGTCGAACTTCAAAATTCCTCTGCCATTGTTGTTTTTCTTCTGACGTGAGAAGTTTTGGATCAATCCTCTTGGGACCGTAATCATATTTGACAAGAATTTCCATGACAAATCCCCTTCTTTGTACTTTCAGAATCTGAAAATATTTCATGTTTTCATTGTAACTCGAACTTTTGTTTGGTTCTATTTTCTCTCAAAGAGTCTCCTCCATTAGTGGAAAAATAATATCAAAATATAATATAAACATTTATTTTTTCAATAAACCTAAGCTCTAATACCAGTTCTGGTGAGCATTAACAAAAAATTGCGAAGTGAGTGCATATGTACTAAAACTGCCTTTTAAAAGTTGCATAGCGGTAAAATTGTTCAAAAATCCGTCAGAGGACCAAAAAAAGCAGTTTTGAAAGTTACTGGACCTAAAACATTATGGACATAGTTATCAGACTAAAATTAAAATTAGGCATACTTAATCGACTAAAATAATACTTTTCCGTATATATATAAAGAGAGAGAGAGAGAGAGAGAGAGAGAGAGAGAAGGGTAGTGAGAAGAGATCGAGAGTTTGTCGTTGTGTTGCTCTGAAGAAAGTGAGAAATGGCCTCGCCTTTTTATAGACATGCCAAAACTCACCTCTTAATGACCTCTTAATGCAGCACATTTAAAACCAAAATTATGGCATTGATTCCCATATGAAACAACCACAAATGAGTTTTAATTTTTAAAACAAAACTACAGTTGGGTTCCAATTTCAGGTTTTTAAAAAATGGTGAATAGCAATTTATCCCCCTATGATATTAAAAATGAGCATATAACTCCCTATGGAAAAAATATAACAATATACCCCCTATACTTTTTAAAATGAAGCAATGTACCTCCTCATACAGGGAGATAGGTTGCTTCATTTTAAAATCATAGGGGGTACATTGTTGTATTTTAAAAAATATAGGGAGGTAAATCGCTATTTATTTTTTCATAAGAGGGTAATTTGCTTATTAAAAATATCATAAGGGGGTTGCTTGTATTTTTCCCTTTTAAAAAATAATGAAATCAGAAACTAAAACTTCAATAAGTAAAAATTGAAATTTATTTTTTCAATTGTTAAATATAAATCCAAATATTTTGACTGCAAACAGATATATTATAAGACTGAGACAATTGCCCAAACATTCGATGCTCATCGCTCGAAGCCGAGCTAGGGCGCGTGTTGGGTACCCCCATTTTCACTCTAGTCTCCATAACACTTCCAACTTAAATTTGAATTTGGACTTAATATAAAGAGTTTATAATTTTAATAAACTTCCTATGTATGATAGAGAAATATGAGTGTATAACACTCACTCCCACAATATCTTATGTACTTATCGCTTCCCATCATTCTCCCATCATTCTTCAATGTGGGACAAATATTTTTTCTCTTTTTCTCAACCTAATCTATGAATTTCATGTAATATTTATTAAAAATTACAACACAAATTACCTCTCTATAGAAAAAATTAAAAATTTACACCCTATATTTTCTAAACTACAGCAATTTACTCGTGTTTTTTAAAGTGAAACAATTTATCTCCCTATACAAGGGAATAAATTGCATCATTTTAAAAAGTACAGCGAATAAATTGCTAATTTCTTATAAGGAGTAATTTGCTCATTTGTAATATCACAAGGGATAAATTGCATCAAACTCTTTCTTTTTAATTTCACAAATTTCAGAGAAATGAAATCAAATTTTGAAGATTGACGGAAAATGACATGTACGAATTGTGTACCCTTAACAATTACAAAAACACACATTATTATACGGCAAATTGTAAGTAACCTACCTTTAATATGAAAAATAGATATTACCCCCTTATAAAAAATAAAAGAGCAATTTACCCCGTAATCTTTACAAAAAGGTGCAGAATACCCCTTCATGCGAGTGGTATTGTGCACACACGAAGTTTCTTTTTTCTAATTATTTTATCTTTAATTTACAGTTATTGGATTTTATATGATATAAATCACCTGTCCAAATCTTATATATTATTTATATATAAAAATGTAAAAATTAAAAAACAATAAATACAGAAAAAAGAAAAGAAAAATTCGTCGTTTCTCACGTAGTGCCCCCCCCCCTTCCTAGACTTGCCTGTGCCTGCGCCTCCTCCTTTGCCACCAGCCCCTTATATTTTTGTAATTTTTTATTTGAAAATATTGTATATATGTATATCTATACATGTGCATGTCTATTTTATGCATTATTCATTATATAAATCTATCTTTATAATTTTTATAAATTCATTGTTGTAACTTAAAAAAATATAACCCTTTGATCTAATTCAAACAGATATAAGTTATGAAGTCCGACCATTGTCCACTGTCATGAAGTCCGAGCTCGGAGGGTTCCTCATCGGCGGCATATTTGAGCAAATGATGCCACCGGAGGAGTCTCTTCGCCAAGTCATGTACTTCAAGGCCTTGTTTACTAAGCCGGAAATGACGGGATATCCGCGTTAATCGGGCAATGCCCACCGTTCACTTTCCATTTGCGTAGCCCGGGACGAAACGGCAAGGCCCGGTAGTGGGCTGGACAACACCCCTCTTCTGAATCCGGAATTGGGGGCTGGGATTTGAATCCCGTCCATTCATCCCACCGTCCCTCGCCTGCGAAATTTACGTTTGTATCCTTGCTTTTCTACCGGAAATGACGCCGTTGTCCCTGCTCACCTACCGACTTCATTTCTTCTGACTTTTCATTTCCCACCAACGCGTCCCCCGTCATTTCAGATCTTCACTCTACAGGATAGCTTGTGCAACCACTCTTCTCTTCTTCGTGGCGAGGTGAGTTCTTCCAGTCCAGATAGTTGCACGCTCCGCACACCGTGTATGTGTATCTAGTTCTACTCGTATTTCATATATTTGTCACTGATTTCATATTTCTGGAATCGTTAACGGATTTTTTCTCTCTCCATTTCTAACTGCAAGATTCTGGGTCGGAGTTCTGTTACGCGTTCTGAAGTCTCCCGTCAGGCGTCCTCCGTCGTCTTCTTCGGTTAGGTCGGGAATAGTACGGATCCGACGGTGAGTTCGTCTGAAACCCTACGCGTACTCTTTAACTTTGTTCCTGCAATATTTACTAACTTGTCATATGCTATGAACTCCATTCTCATATTCTTGGTCCGTTAACGCTCTTTCGTCTATTTTCCCATTTTGTAACCTCTTACCCCTCGTCGCTCGCCTGATTTCGTTGACTTCTCTTTCACACCACATATACCTTGAAATATTAACACTTTTTACTTCATTGCATATTCTATTTGGTACCGTCGTCACCTATATTTAGGTTGTGTGTTCAGATCTAAAGAATCTTTTCCCCCCACCTCTTTTCCATCATTCTGCTCTATCAACTACTTTCGTTCACAGTCAATTTCATGGTGTACTGTGTTTCCTAAAAAATTCCTATATTGAACAGTCCATATTTGGTATTTAGGATGAGGTCTTTCGAAAGAGTTACCTTGGGTTTAATAATTTTACAACAAATCATGGACGAGCTTGCCGTTGCTTTGACTATATTTTCTTATGTTACCAAATACCTTGCCCGTCGAAGCCCTACCCGACGTGTACGGAGGGCCAGAAGATACGTCATGAGCACTCAGATACCGGACCAGATTCGCCATCTACATAGGTTGGTTTCCGTTTCAGACGAATCATGTCTTCACAATCTTCGGATGGACCGCAACACCTTCGGTCGCTTGTGCTACATGCTTCAGTACTCAGGTGGTGTGACCCCGACGAAACACCTAACTGTTCCCGAGCAGGTAGCTATTTTCCTAAGCATCGTGGCCAAACAAAAAAAGAATAGTGTGGTGAAACATCATTTTATCCGTTCCGGCCGCACGATCCACAAACATTTCCACCGTGTGCTGAATTCAGTCATTAAGTTGTACAATGTCCTCTTGGCTAGGCCAATTCCCATTACCGAGGACTGCGTCGACCTAAAGTGGAAATGGTTCAAGGTACATGAGTTGTTCTTTGTTTCGTCCCCATTGCACACATCATTTTTTACTACTCTATCCTGCTCCTTTTCTTACTGTTACATTTCATTCCCCTTGACGATTGAACTCCATTGTGTAGGGATATCTGGGGGCCTTGGATGGGACTTTCATTGACGTTCGCGTACCTGAACATGAAGAGCGAAGGTACCGAACCCGCAAGGGTCATGCTGCTTTGAACGTTCTTGGTGTTTGCAACCCAAACATGCAATTTATTTATGTGCTTTCCGATTGGGAGGGAAGTGCGGCGGATAGCCGTGTTCTCCGTGATGCCGTACACAGACCCGGTGGGCTAAGAGTGTCATCAGGTCTGTATCAAGTATCAACCACTTTCCTATGTCTTCTGTACATCGTTCATAGTACTGTTGCACGTTGAATTGCACTCAAATACTACATAACCGCATGTTGTGTCTTTTGTAGGTCAATACTACTTGTGTGACAATGGCTATGCTAATGCGGAAGGCTTCTTGACTCCATACAAAGGTGTTCGCTACCATCTACACGAGTGGGACACCGGTGTGAGAGGACCCCAGAACTATTGCGAGTTTTTCAATCTTAAGCACGCGTCTGCGCGTAACGTAATTGAGCGTACGTTTGGGTTGCTTAAAATGCACTGGGCCACTCTGAGGAGTCAGTCATTCTACCCCATCAGAATCTAAAGCAGGATTATCTTGGCCTGCTGCTTACTACATAATTTTCTAAGACAACAAATGCCTGATGACCCGCTGGAGCATGATTTACCGACGACCGGACTCGATGAGTTGGATAACGAGCATGAAAATGTCTGCAACATAGAGACGAGCCCCATGTGGACCAGTTGGAGGGATACACTGGCAACGTCCATGTACAACGACTGGACAGGCTACCGTTCATGATCTATTCTTACACAATACTCAGGCCGATGCTTTCGTTAGGAACAGTTTTAATCCATTGTCTCCAACATTAAACTTGTTATTTGACATTTCAGTTGTAATCACTATAGTGCAGTGGCATTCCGTGTAGCGCCAGTCGAGATGACCTCGTCTTAACGAATCTGTCCTAGTTCCGCGTTGTTCTAAACAGTCCCTTTTTATTTTGTTTCGATTCCTACTCGTTCACATTAAATCTTGTCCCTTCGTTCCGCCTCCTTCCTGTCCAGTTTCTGTTGTTTTCTAGGTGTCATGTTTACAATGCGTTTTATATTTTATGTTCTGATAACGTCCTTGACATATATCCCACTGTGTTGATATCGTGGATCTAATGATGCATTTTTCGGTGCAGGTTTACGCACGGTTGGACATTTGTTCTTTAATCATAATATGGAACTTGGTTCTGATGAGGGTAGCAGCATGCCGCGCCGTCGTGGTGCGAACAAAGAAAGGTCTATGGGCCGCCGCATGTGGACTATTATGGAGGAGGAATGTCTTGTTGCAGCGCTGAGGAATCTGGTGGTTATAGGTTGGAAATGCGATAATGGATTCCAGACTGGGTATCTTGGCCAGTTGGAGTCTTACATCGCGAAGCACTTCCCACAAGCCAATATCAAGGTGAACCCACACATCATCTCAAAACTGCACGTATGGAAAAAAACAATACTCGACCCTCACCACTATGCTTACAAGGTCTGGCTTTGGTTGGGACGAAAGTCGGAACATTGTAACCGTTGAAGATGACGCAGTCTGGGATGATTACGTGAAGGTACGCACGTAAATTTATCGTCTTTTCTATCCTATAGCGAATGGGTGCTACCGTCCGTTACAATTATTGTTAACGTCCTTAATATTTCTGTTCCAGTTGGATCCATCTACGAAGGGGATGAGACAAAGGGCATGGCCATTTTTCCCTGCGTGGCGCGAAATTTTTGGCAGAGACCGTGCAACTGGAGAACGGAGCATGAATCCATTTAAGGAGGCCACCGAGGTTACGAACGAGGAGACTGCAGAGACGCAAGAGTGTAATGTGCGTCGTGACGCTGGCATTGAGGAGCCATGTGATGTATGCCTTGGTGATGAACTGGATTCCTCTTTCATTCCCAACGTTGATCGCACTCAGAATTCATCCAGTGCGGTGAAACGAACTGGAGGATCATCCTCGAAAAAACGCACAGAGAGCGAGGTGGGCGATGGTTTCCCCAGATTGGTTGAGATGGTTACTAACTTCTGTGAATCAACCGACGCGCACTTGGAAGACTGACCAGGGTCCTAGAGAATGAGTTCGGAGATCCGGAACACCGTTCGCTCATCTTGCAGCAAGTCAGAGAGCTAGAAAGCTTGGATGAGAACGAATAGTTGATTGTGGCAAACAAGGGATTCCAGGACCAAGTTTGTTCGGCTCATGCTGGCAGGCAAAATCTAGTGTGTTCACGGCTGAATGGTTGTGCTGCCTGAAATGTCACTCTCTTTTTGTACTTACCCCCAACTGTCGCTAAGCACAAACCAAGTATTGTTGTTTTATTAGCTCTGTGAAAATATCTTCGGTATGCTATATATTTATCTACTGAACAATGCTTGTAGAATCTTGCACCCGATGTTTATGACTGCAGTTGGTGTTTTCCAACTGCATTTGCTACGCAGATATGCATATCATTACATAACATGTGTTTGTTGTAATGTTCTCCCAGTTTTTTTCCCTTACCCATATTTAGAACGGTAAAATTTGCAATTTCAAAGGCGAAGTGGTCAGGCGCATCATGTGCTACCCAAACCACGTGAAGTAAAATCGGGGATGAACATAAACATACTTCCATACTGTTCGGCGCATCATTTGCCACGAAAACAACATCTAGTAAAACCTTGGATTAACAAAACTTCCAAACTGTTCATCAAGCGATTAATGCATGTACTTCCGTGCATCAATTATGGGTGATGAAAGGTTAAGCCTTCGTAGGCAATATTGCAACCTCTGACTTCCATTCTTAACCGGCCACCGTCATTCGTCCTCCGAACTGGTAACCAAATCAATTACCTCATTCTCTCCTTCATTGTGTAATCTCATAGAACCTGTCCTAGTTCCGCCTTCCATACAATCACCCCCATTGTCAGAGCTGGTTCTGTCAGATGCGGTGACGTCATCGCCGCAAAAAATCTCCTTCATCTCCCACCACCTACGTTCGCCCGCGTAGAGATATGCCCTAGCGAATGGGGTGGCCTTCGTGCGCCGAGTTTTGGCATGAGAACATTATTTTCCACTTAGTTACTGCAATTGTACGGAATCAACATACACAAAATTAAAGTCTCAACTTGTAACACATACCCGGAATATTCTCCTCCACGCTTCCTCGTCGGCAAGCACCGATTTGTGTTCTCGTCCCATGTTATACTCCGATCCGACAGAACTTTTTTGAACGTGTCATACCTCAACCGGACGAGTCGAAGCTTCTTCTTGTAAAAATTCATCGTCCAATGTCGTCCGACCAAATTTTCTACCTGGGTGGCAGCGCAATTCAACGATGCCAAATTTGTTATGCGTCAATCAGACTGCGGCCTTCCTTGCAGAGCTTGGTACGCCAGTGCATTGACGAACACATCGTCAACCTTCTGCGTCCATTGTGCACTATAGAAGTGACGGGCGTGTCCCATTCGTCCCCGTCTTGGCATTGTGGTTATGTGGCTGGCTCTACAAACGGGTTAAAATAAATTTTCGTAACGGCCGAGTCTGTATTGTTTTCGAACAGGTGGTGAATAATAGTACAGGGCATGAGATTGCTTCTGTGGGGCAGTACACAATATAGGCGGTGACGCCGTATTTATCGCGCAACTGCCCAACTTCCCTTTCGTCCACTCAACCCACCGCAATTATTACTGTATACGCACGTAATTATAACTCTTTCATATTTTATTAAGAGCACAAAACATAAAATACGCTCTGCTGCAAATGATGGACGTAAAGCACAACACGGTAAGTTCAATGTTGTGCTGTGAAAATCGACCTTAATATCACCACCAACAACAACAGCTAAATTCAGTTTAAGAAGGTTATACCCATACTTACAAATAAATATATAAAAGCAATTTTATTATAAAAGTCAAATGCAATTTAAAGTAATCGTTGCACTACATTTACAAATAAAAAATACATATGACAAATGCACACCCGTTCGACAAGTACATTTGCGTCGTCTGCGACGACCATGATTATCTCTTTAATGGCCCCGTTGATGTTCTCGACCATATCGGTACAAGCATTTCACCGAAATTGGACTCGCAATGGAGTTTCGAGATGTTTGGGTGAATATGCTTCCATGGATGTACGATCAGACGGCGTCCGTAATGAGATAATGGTATATCCACCAATGCCGCCGTGCGTGAGATAGTGGTATATCCACTATGATTTGCATGAGATAGTGGGATATCCACCACAACTGTCTTCATTACGGCAGTCATATATCTTTCGGGAATATCGTTGGACCTATGTTCCGATCTTGCCGGATAAGTACACCTGTAGCGTATGATTTACAATGGGCTTGTACCCATATTGGAACGGAAATTGACCAACTTGCTCCCAATGCAAAATGTGCCGACAGAATATGGGGGGAATGGAATGAGTCTGGAAGGAAGAAGAATGCAATGCTCCAAGATGGTTTCGCACTGAATATTGGGTTTCTGAAGCCTTCAATTTATAGAAGTTGGCAGGTGAGTATGTAGTAAGCTGTGTACATGATTCATACTTGCTGAGTCACAGTGAGGGACGCAGCACTGCAGCATCACGAGAAAGGAGCAAAAGGCTAGTCATGGTCACGGCGACACGCAAAGCCTGCTGCATCCCGCTGTAACCATTGTTTGATTCCATATAAGGCAAATGCTTTTGCAGACATGCAGCCTTAACATTAAGGCTATCCGCTGCAGTGTTTACACTGTTGCACCACCATTCGGATGGGAAAAACAACCATAAACAGGAATAAGTGAAGCAGTGGGTCCAATTATGTTTTGGTCCGGTCACAGCTCAAATGGACAGTAAGCAACGTGTCTCGTGTTCAAAGCTAACCGTTTGCATTATGCTGCAACTATACATGAATGGCATCCTGGTTACGTCAAACTTCCTTCGCGCAGTGAGCCCATCCGGAAGTAGCAGAACAGAACTATTTGAGCAGGTGGTGCTAAACGACGAAGTAGCGTGGTTGTGGATATTACGTTTTTCTATTCTTCAGTTCCTTCACGTCTTTATTACATAGTGGTCATATGTGATATGTTCTGTTTTTGCATTGGCTGCTTACCAGTTTTTCTTGAAATTTAAATTGATTTTTGTTTACGACCATTGAATCGATTTGGCACGGTTTTAATGAATAAGTTAAATGAGAACGGATGAATTAAAATGTAGCCGAAAAGGACTATCTTGTAACAAACATTGCCGGAAAACTAACGTTTTGCAAACAACCACTACGACTAATCAATTCCATATCATAAGAAATGTTATCCGTCCAAGTCCAAATAAGCGAAGACGCGAACCAAAAAGTCAAAAGGTGACCATAACCCACAAGACAAGCATATGCAATTGGCTGACAACAAACCACTTTCCTTCATTCATCGTCCTCGCTGGACACCAAATCAACAACCTCAAGCTCCGGCTCCGTCCTTTGTTTCTTTTCCAAGAACACAATATCTGGCTCGTCATCACTGGGCTCGTACTCATCAATGTCATTGGAATTTCCCTGGAACAACCTGACCACAATACCACCGAAAATTATCTCCAACTTCTCCCACTTTGGCTCCCCGAAGTAGAAGTATGTCTTGGCGAACGAACACTCCTACGAATATGCAAATTGTCATTACGCAATATCACACATACATAAGCATGCCCAAAAAATAACCGGTAACACACCCATACCCATATGAGTCTCCTCCACTGTGCCATGCCGCCGGTCATCCGATTGCTTTGTCTATTCCATGTGATACCGGGTTCTTGGAGCACCTTGGTAAACATCTCATGACGGAGGCGCAGCAGATTGAATTTGTCACGAAAGAAGTCCAAACTCCATGACCGCCCTGTTAAATCCCGTATGGCTTTCGCCCCCCGGCCCCAAGGGGCGTAATACG
>NC_026149.1:16040188-16067962 GCF_000512975.1 Sesamum indicum
CCCAAGGAGCCGTAATCGGGGGTCATACGGTCGGAATGGTTCCTGCCCATTAACGTGTGGTAGTATAAATAGTGGCAGAAGGTGTCGTCTATCTCCTTTGTCCACGTCTTCGTGTAGAAATACTTGCTCTGACCCATGGGAATTCTGCGCTGCGGCATGGTGGCAAACGAAGAGTTGGAATGATGCAGTGGCTGTTGTTGGGTTGTAGAAGGAGGGTGAAATGAATTGGGGGGAGCGATTAGGGTTTTAATATTGGGTTGAAGGGCGCGTACTGAAGGAGAAGTGTGGGTGACCGTCTATCTACCGAGGGGTGAATGCAGTGTGGCAGGTAATAATGACGAAGTCTGAATACACCCGTCCTTTCGACTGTGCACAAATACATTGGAAAATGGGGATTAGATGCAACTGAGGCTTCATACCGAGTATTATTGCAACCGGCTAATATTTACGTACAGATGCATGCGGTTTTAATGTGAATATGGGGACTGCTTTCCGTGTGTGGGACTGTTGTCATTAGGAACCCGAAACTGCTAAACCCTCAACGGTTGTGGCAAATAGACACCTTATACAAAGGAATACCGTCGTGGACAAACAGCAACGTCGGAGACACGTAGTGGTACAATAAATTTTGATCGTCTTTTATGGAGTAAACCGGCGAATATCGCAAATAACAACGAGGTGAGGATAACATATAAAAAATTAAAAGAGGATGGTTGGTAGGCACAATCTTACATTAAAGCATAAACGAAATCATGACGGATCACTTGGAGTAACTGCAGTTCACATTGACTCCATAGAAACTAGATAAACATAAAAGTAAAAAAAATGTACGACAACGAAATTGAAACCAAGAAACGCCTACAACAGACCATCAACAAACATCCCCGATACAACAAAAATCTTTTTTTTTTCCATTAATGGCTTCGGAACCAACATGTGGAGAAACCATAGATGGCTGTGGGCATCTGAGACATGCTGCAGTCAGCAATCATCGTGGCTCCTACATTCAGCATTCACCTCCGACCCATCTGCGGGTTTCGTTCCCAAGCACAGGACGTCCGATCCAGTGTACCCATCAGAGCTGGTCTCACCAATATCGTCAATGGTCACACGGAAAGAGACAACCTCACGCCCACAAAATATATCCCTTAGCTCATCCCAGTGAGGCTCCCCAATGTAGTAGTATGCTTTGGCGAGAATACAGTGGTATCGAGGCAAAAAGTTATAGATCTGAAACAAAATGATGAAGAGAATGCAGATGGTTGAAGACATACCCGCATGATCCGCTGCCAGTCTTCCCTTGGTCCGGACATCCTGTTCGCCCTATGGTTCCACCGAATGTTTGGTTCCTGAAGCAATTTCCCGAAAGTGTCGAATCTCAACCACAGGAGGCTCAATCTGGAATGGAAGAAATCGTAAGACCAGGAATGCTCGGCGTACCGGTTCACCTCGTCCGCAGAGTTTCTGAACGCGTCGTTATCGAGATTTAAGGTGTTCAACTGACGACTACCCATGCGCGCATGGACGTGAAGGTAGGTGCAGAAAGCGATGTCGACTTTTTTGGTCCACGTTTTGGTATAAAAATATCGCGATTGAGCCATGGGGTACTTGCGGCGCGGCATGGCTCGAAGTTACCCGCGGGCGGCGGTGGGGTAACAGAAAGGAAGGAGGAAGACAGTGAGTAGGGGTTGAAAGTTACAACTTGCCCTATTCTGGAAATGGCAGGGGACGCCGGGTTTTAAGGGATGGGGTATTGTGGCCGGGTTGGTGTGGAAATGTGAAGATGAGCAATTGGTGGAAAAATTAGGGTTTAGGTGACGCAGATAGCGTGGGGAAGACAGTGTGCCCTGCTACTGTTATTTGGATGGGTAATGTAATCATATGCAATCATAACGCATACAAACTGTAGCCGGGGTACATGTTATAATTTATAACACATACAATTCACATTAGTACTAGAGTCGGACAAAGGTAATACACCCTACCCATAATTAGTAATAACATGTTAATTTCATTGATTTATGAATAAGTATATGGGAGTTCGCATTGGAAATGGCCTATGGGCCCAAGAATTATTGAATAAAACCTCTGTAGAGGCTGCCACCGAGAGGTCATTTAAAATTGGGTGAATACTGGTAATCATCCATGCAGTCATTGCTTAGTGTAACGACTGCGGTTGATCCGGATAGTACGTTTAACAAATGGAGGGGGTCCACATATTGAATGGAACACATGGAATCTTATAATACCGAAAACGACCACCTGGAAAGGTGGCGGGCAAACATTCAAAGCAACATTCAATGCTTCATACCAAAATTCGAATTAGTATCCTACATTGCTGTACGGAACAAAACACAGTTGTAGGCATTACACAAGTACAAAATAAAGTAACTTACGGCGGAGTGGGACAATGTTGGCAACAGACAACAGAGGTCCCTACATAAACTCCGCAAAATGTCGTACCTACACTGATACATATATATATATAAAGGTATATGTACAATACTTTGTAATATTGGTCGCATGCATGCGTGGACAACTGGAACATCCCAAACAAAACCTCCTTCCCAAAGCTTCCCCCAACAGAACGCAATGAAAACCTCCTTCCCTCAATCACCCTTCTTTACTGGCGTCCGATTCAATGCTGTAGAGCTTGCTTGGCCTTCCGACTGTGCCGCTGGAGGGCTCAGACACTTTGTCGCTTCGGATTTCTGGCCGGGCATTGGAACAACTGGCAATGGCTGCAAAGAGTCTGCGTCATCATCGCACCCGTAGAAATCATCGCAGAAATTCCAAAGCGATGAACTTGAAGTTGGACTATCGGAGACATAACCATAAGGGCAAGGGTCCTTTTGGGCAACTCCAACAGGGTTAGAAGGTTCAATGCTCACAGTAGGATCAGAGGGCTCCTTTAAATCACCTTCTCCCGTTTCAGTACTGGTGTTGTCAAGAGTAGCGGAGTCAGAGTCGACCGGTTGGGCAAAGAGCTTGCACAGATCGTCCCACCTATCCTTGTAAGCATTCACATAGCATTTTCCGATACGCGATTCCTGCCAATGTAAAGCGATATAGGGTAGACAACTCAAGTGCAAAAATTAAATAGTTGCCAGCAATATACTGAAAAATAAACATATAGGTGGGGTATATATAAACGACGATCACCTTGTAGAATTCCTTCTAGGTTGAGTCCTGCGCCGTAACGAACTGGAGCCTGGTGTTGCAGACTACATCACGCCTCGCAATCAACCTGCGAAACACATCATGCCTCTCCCGTAGAAATTTAACCACGTATTTTCCCCACCCAATTTCAATCTTTGTACCGTGATGTTTATGGACAGCTTGTAAGGCATCAGTTATGGCGAAGGTGTTCTCATGGTCAGGGTGTAAACGGCCTCTATTCGCATGGTGCAGGAGTTTAGTAATGAACGTGGCCTCCATGTCCTTTGTCCATTTTGAATAGTAGAACATATAACGTTGATAATAGAACCCATCAGGCCACATCATTTGCTGCTTACATAAAAAGCGTAGTAGGTGGTGTACAAAAGTAGAAAAGCGCGCTTGCAATTTGGGAATGCAGGTTGTAGTCCTATTTATAGACAATGCTGGGGAATAATGCATTAATGTCATGGCCAATGGATGGGGAGGGAACTGCAGAAGTAAGTGTGCACAGTGGGAGAAAGCCCCTACTGAATATTCCGTCATGTCGCATGTAATTAATCGCACAGTGTGGCAGTGGTGTAGTGCATTAGAAGCATTAGTGGTAAATGCGGTGGCAGCTAGTAGCTAAAATAGTGCAGTGGTGTAGTGCATTAGAAGCATTAGTGGTATAGAAGCATTAGTGGTAAATGCGGTGGAGCTGGTAGCTAAAATAGTGTAGTGGTGTAGTGCATTAGAAGCATTAGTGGTAAATGCGATGGCAGCTGGTAGCTAAACTAGTGCAGGCCGCCGGTAATTTCAACATTTGTCTTGAAATTTAATAACACCTGCAGGTGAGTAATTAATCCTAAAAGTGACTGCACCATAGATGTAGTAGTTGGTGAATGGGTAGTTGGTAGCTTTTAATGCGGCAAATTAGTTAAATGACTAACGTTGGGATATTCGGCATGGATGGAAAAAATATAAGTTGAAATGTTGTAATAAATAGCATGATAAGTACTACACACTTCAGCATAGAAAGTATTTCTCGAATCGAAGTGCGAAAGGCAAGCGTTAGTAATGTGCAGTGCAGATTAAGCCGAAGTAATATACACGAACGATGTCAAAGATAAAAGTGGTTAGACGATGTGGAATAGCATACATGTATAGTGGGGAAGGCAAAGTTTAAAATTCACGAAACCGTATGAATGGCGAGAACTTACTTGTACACGGCAGGGCATGGTTTCAGATAAATTGCAAAAACTAAAGGGTGGATGAGGTGCCTCGGCTAAGACAAAGTCATACAAAATAGGAGTGAATAAGATATGTTAGATGTTGAACGCAATAAACACAAACAATAGCCAAAAAATTTGTGAGATGAGGACATAATTCATTAATCTACGACGGCGCGTCTCCTCCGTCTGTAGGCGAGCCTTGAGGCGTTTCATCTCAGTCTCGTACTCGGAGATGCGATTCAAGAGTCCAGGGATTATCTCTTTAGACCTGCGGCACATAGGGGGATCCACCCATTGGAACGTGCTGCAGTACTGACCCTGATTATAAAGACTTGAACGTGAGGTACATATATAGAGGAATTACATTATAGATGGGCACCAATGCAGAAATCCTGTATTAACGTTGAGTATAGCATTAACGGCACGGCAACTGATCGCTATATGCGAATGAGTAATTTCGTAATGAAATAACATACGTCGTCACCAGGGCAACCGCGAAACCTGCATCCCGGATTCAGTGTAGTCCACGATGTGCGTAACATAACATCCCTACCACAACGACAAAAATGAACAACAGATTCATTTGACGAGTAAGACGGGTTCCCACTGTAGGTCCCACAATTGGAGTGGCTACTGCCGAATTCGTTGTTCGAAGGAGGAGCATCCATCATCGATGACCTACATAGGAACAGTTGAGGGATGAAGCGTGAGGACATTAGGAACCAACGGCTAAGAAAAACATCGTAAATGTGTAATATGTAATGATAAGTAATGTGTTTGACAAAAGCAACTCGAATGACTGTGGAACAGTAGCCGTGTTGTTCATTGATAAGGTATGATGAAAGTGGAACAGCGCAGCTCACAAATAGCAGGAAGAGTAGCTGGTGTATGAAAAATGTTTGACATGGAGCGAAGCTGTGAAGCACAAACGAAGTAAAGCTGCGAATGGCTATGATATTGGTCGTTCTGTGAAGTAGTCACTAAGGGATGACAAAATTCAATCAAGAAATCTGAAATCCGAACTACGGAATTCAATGTGGGTAAACAATAATGAATAATGAGATGCAATTACCTCGTCGGATGTGTTCGGCAAAGGCTGGGAAGCTACGGAAGCGCCTTTCTGAGAAGGGAGAATACGGATGTTAGGAAACCCTAAAACTCGACATAATCTTCGACTAAAGATGATGAGTGGTGCACATATCGTGTTCATGAATGAGGGAAAGGTGTCGATAACACCTAAGTCACTGAGATTAGGGCGGATGAAATCGTCCACTCCAACGGTGGGGATTAACAAAGTCAGGTGGCGGACGTAGGATGTTGGAGCAGAAATTGGGGATAGGGGAGGAACGCAGAAGACGAATGTGGGCGGAGTGGGATTAGGGGGAAACCTGAGGCCAGTAATTTCATAAATTAGAGGGGGCAAATACGTAAAATTAGAACATTGTGGAGCAAGTAATACATGGTAGGAAACGGGATTGCAAGGACACAACGCGCTTTTCATCCCAGCAAGCAAACGGATTGCTATCTATGCAATTTTTCCTAATTTTATAATAATATGCACCTAATTTTTCGGCATTGAAAACAAATGCATAGTGTTTGTTTTCATTTTAAAAATATTTTATATATTTGGGTACATCTATTTTAATGTTTGGTTAAATTGCATTTACTGCCCCGTATATTAGGGGGGTAGCATATCAGGGACTATAGTTAAGGGTTTAGCAAATAGCATCCCAAAATTAAATTTATTTTGGCTATTGAATGACTCCGGCAACTGGATTTTGCAAATGTGCTGGAAACTGCTTACCTGGACACAAATTAGGGTTTCAATTTCGGGCTTTTGTTGATGTGGCTGGGGGATAATACATTATTGCCAACTAAACTGTTGACGTGGTTGTGGTGTAGGATATTTAAGCCAAGTTACTCGATGATGCGGAAAATAACATAAAATAAAAAGAAAAAAAAATAAAAATAAAAGAAAAAGGCAATGACCGAAACGCGTACGTTGTCACTTTCTCTCCCAAATCGACAGACCAAAGAACCCTAATCCCCAACAATCCCCAACCCTAATCTTTGATCACAACACCTGAAGAAGAAGATTAAGCAACAAAACGATGAATAAAGAGTATAGAAGGCGAGAAAATGGTGGTTATACGGAGTAAACGACACCTAAACCTCCCACCTCCTTTATACCATAAGCTTGCCGCTTCTTGTCTGTGGTCCCCCATTGCCCTTTTCCCCCTCCTAAATATAATACGCATTTTGTGGCCCCTTTGGTCTCCTACTGCATGCGCATTTTAATTGTTCGGGGGAAAACATGTGGGAGCATATTATGCATATATAATATTTCTGTATCAGTATGTGGGACATGAAGAAATTAATTTTTTTTTGTGTTTTCTATTTTTAGTATGTGTAGTTGTGAAATGCTATTCATTTTTCAACTTTTATTAATGTTTCAGCCACTTGTGCGAATAAGGAGAATAGTAATTGTAAATTTAGTTGCTATTTTTAGTGAGTTAGTGACTATGATTTCATGAAATCTATAAACTAGTAGGGAATCTTCTGATTGTTTTTTATGCTATTCATTACTCAATGAACCTTAATATATTTTTATTTATTTTTTGCTTAGTCTATTGGTGATGATGATATTTCTGATTTAGTATTATTTTTTTTTTGACTTTTTTATTTATAGATCCTGACAGTAGTTCAACTACTTTCACATATTATTATGGGGGGAAATTTAGCCCAAGTAATTGTTATTCTGTTATTATGTAATTGTTTACAAGAAGATATATGCACGTGCAATAATGCTAATGGGTGGTGAGAATCAGTGGAATAAGACATGTTTCATACCTCCATTGCCACCAAGGTTTGGCAGAAGGAGTGGTAGACCTTCTAGTGCAAAAAGAAGAGATCCAGATAAGCATATGATGAAGATGAAAAAATGAAAAAGAGGTAATGGAATGAAGCTAAAAAGACAACAGCAGTCAAATGCTCTAAGTGTGGCCAGGAAAAGCATAATGCAAGGACATGCCCAAATAAAGATCAAACTGAGTGGAATGAAAAAATTACAGACTTGACAGTAGAAGACACAGCTTTTGATGTATTTGGAGCTGATGAAGCTTTACCAACAAAGCTCAATGTAAGGAAGAGAGGGAGGATTTCAACACGACAATCTCAAAATAAAGTGGTTTGTTCCCATTTTTATGAAATTTTCTTTTTTTGCTTCTGTTCTATTTTGCTAGTTCTGATAGCTTCTTCTGATATTTTTTGCGGGGGGTAGACAAAGGAAAAAAGAAGGTCACAACTGAGGCTCCAATTATTTTAGCCCCAATTACTGTAAGTACTTTTTCTAGTTGTGTTTTAGTTAAGATTTTGTATTTTTTATAGTTGTCTTGTAATAGTTTGTTGTGATGTTCCTTAGGAGAAAGACAAAGGAAAAAAGAAGGTGACAAATGAGATAGAAATGATGCAAGTGGACAATGAGGCAGAAATTATTCTACCCCCAATTACTGTAAGTAACCCCCAATTACTGTAAGTATTACTTTACATCTTTTTGTAGCTTTCTTTCAAAATTTATTTGACACTTTTTCCTGTTCATGCAGAGCCTTGTCACCTGACAATCTGCAGAAAATGAGATATTTACTACACTCCAAGTGCCCAATCCAGTTTCCAACACTCCCTAGTACGCTAAGGGACCTTCAATGTACTCTCAACTGCATAGTGTCAAACATCCCAAGAGTGCAACATCAAGGGTAAATATTAGAGTCCCACCTCCTATGCTTGGTAGTCAATACAATGTCACACAGCATCCAGTCCAAGAACATTTTCCAGCTATCATGCAAGGGGAAAAGAAGTTCATCACATTGTCAAACTTGCAAAAATTAAGGTCAAAAAGGCCTCCAGGAAGCAGTAGCAACAACTCTGTAGAAAAATAGACTTGATTTGTACTTTTGACTACATTGGCATTTTGGCCACAACAATAGCATTTTTGACTTATTTGACATTTTGGCAACACCAATGGCAGGGTTTTGTAGTTTTTGTGAGTCCTTTAGATTGCCATTGTTTGGCAAACTTATTCAAACATCATGTTTTGAGGTTATCATGTTAATATAATTATCTATTACTACTTTTTTTATGTCTTTATTGTTGTTTTTAATATAATCTATTACTTAATGTTTATAGCTTATTATATTCACAGGTTATAACTTAAGACAATTTAAACATATAAACATAAAGGAACAAATAAATGCATTACTAATCCATATTACAAATTCATAATACTTACTAAAACATAGCAAAACACCATCAACAGAGAAATCCACTTTCTTACACAAATTACTCCATTTATGCACGACTTCCTGGCATCCAAATAAAAATTAAAAAAAAAACCATGAAAAGGCAAGCAACTTGAAGTAAAATTTCATCTTCTTTTCCATCTTTGTCTTCTCCATTTCTAGATTATTCATCTTCCTCACCAATCCAAGAATTACAAACCTTACTCTTGAGCACATTGGAGGATCTTCCCACTGGAAGAAACTACACCCATTATTCTACATTTTTCACCAAAAAAATAAAAAATCAAAGTATACGAAAACGGAAAAAAAGAAAGAAAAAACGAACTAAACCAACTGGTCTCTACATACCTTGTAGTCATGGCATGAATGGAATCGTCTACCTAGGTTTTGGTCAGTCCAAGATGTACGAATGTAAGCTGGCTTACAATAATAACATTGTGTCCAACTGGGCATGGAAGACATCTCAGCAATCTGGCTCGAAACAGGGGATAATGGTGGCAGGTTGGGGTCGGTCGTCTTCTTCAGCTTCAGGGATGGGATGGGGAGTGTTGGGGGTTAGGGATTTTTGTCTAAGAGAATGCTTCAATCGATTTGAGAGGGAAGAGATTTCTTCTTCTTTTATTTTGGGTTTTATTTTCTGTTTTCTTTATTCTTTTGTGTTTTTTTTCAGCTTAGTAGGCAATAATTTATTACCCCCGCCACATCAGCAAAAGCCCCAAATTGGAACCCTAATTTGTGTCCAGGTAAGCAGTTTTCGGCGCATTTGCAAAATTCGATTGCCGGAGTCCTTCAATAGCCAAAAAAACATTAATTTTGGAATGTTATTTGTTACTCCCTTAACTACAGTTCCTGATATACGACCCCCCCCCCTCCCGGTAATATACGGGGTAGTAAATGCAACTTAGCCTTAATGTTTTTAGAGGTGTTCTAACTTGTTTTTATCTCAAAAATCCCAAGAAAATAGGTCTTAATGCCCATCTTATTTCAACGTTTCTCTTTGACTGAGAACGACGACTTCACAACCCATTTTGGCCGCCACGATCATCGTTCCGACGACCCACCGGCCGAGATGTACGCCGATCGACTCTCCCAATCAAGGTGAACATTTTAGTAAGTTTAGATTCAATTTTCATCAACGTTTTCAACCTATCATGTGTTGCACTACCGTCTGAGTTCCGACGTTGATTTGCTGTTGTTTGAACTCGGGATGCCAACAAACCACCAACATTCGTCTGCCCATGCTCCATCGAGCCCAACGGACCCTCAGCCATCGATTTTTGACAACTCTACGGGCCGATCGAGGTTCCTCACCAAAGCCGCGGTTCTTCGTCATTGATCTTCATTTCACAGAACGTTAGCTGATTTTTCTATGTATCTTCGAGTGGCTTCCGATTTCAATTTTTCTTTTCGGGTGATTTTTTTGAAATGGCTTGAATTCAATTATTGAATGTAACTGTCTCACCAACATTATTTCTGCAACCGAACATGTGCGCTTTCCTTTCATTTCTTACTTTTTACGAACATTTTATCATTTTCTTTTTTTAATATTTTTACTCTTTCGTTAGATGTTACGAGAACAACAGTACTCCTATAGTGTGCATTTATGATGGATTTGGTACTTTTGAAATTTATCACTATTTGGCCCGTGAAGCAGTAATGGTGGAGAGTGTACTCTTTCCTCTATATAATTTCCTATAACTTTAGCTGAATTTTGCACTTTCATTCTTTCTTCTCATTCGTGAGCATTGTACAAGTAGTCCATTTGTTTATTTTGCATTGCATCGCAGTTGTTTACCCGCTTATTTCATTGGAGATTTTCATTATTGTTGAAGTCTTGTCATTCATCTAACATTTGACTTTACTACTATTTGTGATTAAGAAATGTGTATGAATTTCGCTCGTTAAAAGAAAAATGCACACATAACAGAATTCACATACTGATGTTATCATCTCTGGATAAGTGCATCGCTAACTGTCACTTAATCTTAAAATCAATTCTAAGATGGTATCTGAGATCTAGATTCCTATTGCTCTTAATATATTTTGCAATCTTTTATGGAATGCAGTTGCTATTTGATGTTCCATTGGAATAACCACATAATATTTTGTACGTAATATGTCATTTTAATCACTTAATATTTTGTACTAATATTTTTCTACATTCGAATAATTAGAAAAATTTTAAAAATAAAAAATAATAGATCAATTTTACGCGGTTAATTCAAATACTACATTATTCAAATAATGTATTTAAATTTATCACCTCGAATAGAACGGCTAGCAAAAGTATTATTGATCCATTACTAGAGTGCATTTAATTATTTATAAAAATGTACTTAAAATTATACTTGTTCTTTTTCGTACATATATAATTAGAAAATACTATTTATTTTAATCTACTCATAACTAAATAAATTATATACATACTTATATATATAGATATATATAAGTTTATATAAAAGAGACATGATTTGACAATGAACAGTACTTTTCATCTCCCACTAAATAATATCAAACATACCATACTTATAATATTATCTCCAAAAATAAATCCAAAATACACACTATCTCTATCTTATACTTATTTATTTTTATTTTCTCTCTCTATCTCCACAAAACACACCAAAATAAGTTAAAAATAAAACCAAACATAATAACGATTTTTGTATATTGAGTAGTTTAAATTCTCAAAACTTGATTTATATAACAAACGTACATAAATATTTTTAAAATATGTATTTTCATTTTAATTACAAAATTAAAATTGTTTCTACTTAGTCTTAGTGAATAGACATTGAGAAAAGCGAACACATGGTATAGTGTATATTTATTTCATGGAAAAATTATTTTTTTCATTCTTTAATTTTATCTTCTATCATTTTTAGTCTTGTAAGTGTGTCATTTATTTAATTTAGTCTTGTAAGTTTGAAAAACAATGAAATTAAGCCCGATTTAAGGTTTTGTATGGAACCTTCTGGCACTAGTTTGAAATTAGGCCAGAAATTGCACTCATAGTAGATACTTGTTGAAATCTCCGATAATATATCCACCTATACGACCACGTGTTATGATACATTTATTAACAAAATCTATAATAATACTAAATACTTTTTAATATTATTTTATAAATTTGAAAAGTAAATCACTTTTCTTAAAATTTTCAAATATATTTCAACTTTCAGTAAAAAAAAACTTAATTTCTTATTTTTTTCTAAATAGGATGAAGGCGACAAAGCCGCTACAACCTCTATCGCAGACGAGGCAACTGTTAGAATAGGTAACTAAAAAGTCAATTGGATTGGCAGTTTTAGGAACAATTTAGCTATCTTTATGAATGTAATATTATCTTGATGACTGTAGCAAGCATTCATTTGTGGTACCATGTGTTTATAGTGCTTACTATCTATGTTGAACGGTTTTTAACGTCACAACAAATGCCCACAGACCAATTGAACAACCCATGTAGTTAGGTTGTGCATTGGATAACTGTTGTGAAACCAACTCTTGAGGGTTGGTCTGAAACATTTCAAGTCGAGGACCTCGAAACTGGACATCAAGAGTCCTATAGAGACTTGTACTAAGTATTCCATTCATCGGATGAGTGCGGTGTTTCATCAGCAACAAACGTGGGATGTCTATGAAATTTTAGTGGATTAGTTAACAAGGTTGTTAACTTATTGAACTTTTTCGAGGGAATCGTCATATAAAAGTCGTGGAGGCTTGATTGGTATGACTTGAATTTTTGGCTCCGATAATACAAGATTAGTCCTTGAACTTGAGGAATCATGACAGTCGCATGCATATGATGGCTATGTCTTGGATCTGGCGAGAGATGACTATGTCTACGATGTGGACGTTATAAGCCTTGTCCAATGTAGTTAGAGTATATAGTGAGGATGGTGGATTTCAAGATACAATCCGTCATCTCTCAATATATGATGGACATATCTCCTATGCGCTCTAAGATGGTTAACACTCTCTAATTCTATGGTCATAGCGATTGATCGAATAGAAAATGATTTTTTCTTTGTCGATCAATAGAGTAAACACATTTCAAGTATTCAGCATAGTTGCCTGGTCCAAGATGGAAATCGACGCTTAATTCTATGCCCTAAACTAAGGCCGAGAGATGGTCGGCGGAAGGACCGTACCTGTATAGAACTTGAGATCCTAAATGTTTACGCCAACATTCACCTAGTCTCTAGTGCCATGGACCGTTGATAAACAGCCACCCATGGTGAAAGACTTTTTTTATTAATGGTTAATTAAAAATAATTAATTCAATTAGATTTAATTAATTATTTGTGTTGGACACAATGTCGAAGTTCAGGTGAGGGTGAACCTAAAGAGTCACACACAAATCACTATGAAATTGATGGAATTAATTGGAATTAATTCGAGAAGAAACAAATCAATTGGATTAAATTAATTCAAAGAGAATATATAAATGATCATTTATTTAACAATCTATTTTGATGGATTCCTCAAGAATTAATTGATTAGATTAATTAATTTTTGCGCCTAACACCTTTAAATTAATTGAATTAATTTATTAGGTTTGGCTTAATTAATTAATTGGATCAGTATATTAGTGTTTGGGCTTAAATTTTTATTTAATAGGATTAAATGAATCTTTGGACTTTGTTGGGCTAAAATTAATTTAATTAATTATTGTCCAATGGACTTTGGTTGGATTTGATTTACTTTGATTATATTAAGCTCGGTGCATGCTTGAAATTTAAGCTCATTTGAGGAAAGTTGGAGCAAGTTAAGAAGGAGTTAAAATTCCTCATCATGATGAACATGATGGAGTGATTATTTCATCGTGGTTGAAGGTTATATGTATGTGTATAGGTTGCCTTGAATGCAAATTTGATAGTTATTGAATTTTGAATTTAATTGTACGTAATATACAAAACTACACACATATCCAATATAACTATAACACAAGCCACGAATTTTTATCTTCTTTTTTTCTCTCAAAATATTCTCCTTTTATTCTATGCTGAATTGGATTGAAGTTAGAATATAAAACAATTCAAAAGTACTAATCAATAGTGTTTGTTTGGAGTTGTGTTTCTTCTTGTTCTTTGTTCTATCTAGTAATAGAAAAAGAACTATATCTATTCCTTAGTGTGGTGTGGACAAATTAGAGGGGTTATAACTTGGATCCTAAAGTGAACGTGAGCACTTAAAGGGAATAATGCACGTTATTGCTCAAATGTAGAATTAAAAAGGTAAAGTTTCATATTTTATTTAAATATTTTTTATTTAATCCTCTAGCCACTTGTCTAGCATGTTTATATGTTTATTATTATACTTTTGGTAAACACCAAACACCCAGTAATTTCAAAGGGAACACCCCTTTAAACCATTTTATTTTATTTTTATTTCACGCTTTCGCCGCTTTCCCGAATAAAATAGATATTTAAAAATTAATAAATATTTTCAAAACTTATGTTTGATTAACAAACGGATATTTAAATATGTTAGTTTCTAACTCCATCTTAGAATTAATGATTCTAATTAAGACAGAATATTTCCATTTTAAATATTTTTAAGTAATTTCCTATGAGAGACTAAATCAAAGACAAAATATTTTTTATAATTTTTTTTTGTTAAGTTGTGCTTTCAAATGCTAATTCATCAAAAATACTATTTATATTTTCTAAATTGATTTTATAATTAAATACATAGATACTTTCCGTTCTAAATCCGTCTCTAAAGGTGGAAATTATTGACGAATTCTTTTCCATCTCTGATTTTCGTCTTTGAAAACCTGTTCGCTTAGATTACAAATTATTTTCATTTCATTTAACTTTTTTTATCACCGATATTATCTTCTTCTATAATGCACTTTTAACATTGATTTTAGCAATCACTTACTTAAATATTGAAAAACTATAATTAAATTAGTCACAATATTAGTTCTTATCATACGTTTATATATGTAAGTAGGTAATTAATCATTTTTTTTAAATCGATGTCCATATGACTTTCACGCAAGATTTTCTACCATTAATTTTAAAATATATTAGTTTTTTATTATTTTTAATATTTTGATCTCTTTTCACAATTTTAATGGGATCATAGAATTAAATTTAAATTCTATAAAATATATTATCAAACTTGAAATCTCCTTAAATTGTAGGATTAGTGTGACAATTTTACCTTTATAAGTTACGCCAAAGAATGTGGACACCTCTATTGGGTTAATTCTGTTTCGTGGCCTTTGATTGGTGAACGACAAAGCACAACTGGACGAATAGAAATTGAGAAGCAGATGTTGGGCGCCCATTGGTTGCATGGGGATGAGTCGCCGCTGTGCCTTCTTCTTCCCAGATGCATGCACCTGTCCTCTACTTGCTACGTGTTCTCTCCCGACCTCTCCTCTTCATCCTCAAAACTTCAAAGTACAGAATTCCACTTCCAACCCCAAAGTGTATATATATATATATATATATCAATTTAGACCTAAATATTTATTTAGCCCTATATCTGCAATCATTTGATGTTTTGATTCTATATCTGTTAGAATCGTAAAATGATTCTTTGCTTTTCTTTTTCTATTCTATTTGAGTTGTAAAAACTAATATTATTTTAAAGGTAAATTATAAATAAAATTCGTTAATTTTTACATCATCTAACAATTACGCTAATTTTTTAGTTTTCATTGTATTTCTATTCATTTTTCATGGTGAATTGAATAAAATGCCCTTTTAAACTAAAAAACTATTACTTTTATCTATTTTTTAAAAACATTTCTAATTTTTTCATGGACTAAATGGATAATTTTTTTTTATAATTTTTAAAATTTTTACATCCAATACGTCCTATTAGTTACAATTTTTTATTTTTTTAAAAAAGAAAGACATACAATAAGAGCGAAGATGACAATTTTTCATACCTCTATTCAAAAATTACATAATTTTATTAATTATCAAGGAGATATTTAAAATTTTCTAAAAAATAAAGAAGTAATCGTAATTATGCGAAAGTTTAAGGAAGATTATTGTAATTTATATTATTTTTAATGATATGTTTAATATTATTATTTAATATCATATCACTAATATTATTTTGTTGTAGCAATTTAGGAAGAAGGCGTCTGATTCATGAATAATATTTAATAAAGGTGATTTGCCTCTTTTAGCCCCAGAGCACTTTATAAATTGTCTTTCTCCTCAGCTCATTGTCCAGCAGAACAAATCTTTGCAGAGTGTAAAAAGAAGAGATAGTGGAAGCATGAACAGACTCTGGATGGCGGCCAGTGTAGCTGTGGTGAACAGCCACTCCGATCAAGGGCAGAAGCTGAAGTCGGCTCTCAAATCCCTCAACCACGCGAAGAAGCAGTTCTTCCCCGGCAACTCCGGGGGCCACGGCCCGGACGCGGTGGGTCTCCGACCATTCTCCTCTGTCATGAAGTCCGAGCTCGGAGGGTTCCTTATCGGTGGCAGATCTGAGCAAACGAAGCCGGCAGAGGAGTCTCTCCGCCAAGTCATGTACTTGAACTGTTGGGGTCAGGCCTGAGCTGATTGTGAATCCAAGGTGCCCGTAAAGGTAGCATTGTAATTCGACACGCAATGTGGATGGACTTACCGAGTCCACTCGGGTTTTTGGAGCGGCTGGACTGAGTTGGATCGGTTAGGAATTTTTGGGGTCGGGAGAGGACCAAGGACTGAGTTGATATATATTGGATGTACTGAAATTGGGAATATGGAAAGATGAGGGATCGGGTGTAAATTGTATGTCGTGGATTTGATTTTCACAAAAATGAGGGGGGCATAATGGTAATGTCAAATCCCAATACTTGACATTAATCTCAAGTGGGAATTTTGCATCACTAAAGATTCTCTTATCTAAGTGGTTGGTTAATTATGGATTAATAATTTTAGGATTTCATAATATTTTGTTGTATTTGGACTCTTTAATGAATTACTAAAGTGGTAACTTTTTTTTTAAATGAAGCGATGACATATTTTAATAAAACCAAAGTACAAAAAACAACACATGCAAACTCCCTACCTCGGCGCTATGTACAGCCCCTAAACCTGCTTCTGTATGACTAAAACCAACAGAAACATTTCCTAACCCCAACATCATGATAAATCAAGATAACAAAGCATAATCCTCATCTAAAGTGTTCATTAGATGACGAATTTCACTATATTGCTATACGTGTACCCTCAGACAAGTCCGTACACTAATATAATTTTCCAACATCAACACTGCGTTCCACCAAACACACTAGGCATCTTAGGGCCTGTTTGATTGTGTTTTCAATGAAATTTTTTCCACTTTTCACTATTTGGATAGTTGGGATTTTGTTTGGTCAAGCCATTTTCATTAAGAATGCATTCTTATTTTTATTCTCAAATTTTTGAAATTATAGGTCACATGGGTTTGTCATACTTGTCTTATATTGTCAACATGTCTTTTCTTATTTCAAATCAATTAAAATTATTTCAAATGGCAAGACTCACTTTGATTATTTTATAATTTCACATATTCAATCAATTTGGTCATCTGTCACATCAAAAATACATATACTTATATTCAACATTCTCACACCTATATACCTATATTTGGAAACAACTAATCCAAACATATTCTCAGTTTTCGAACAAAAACCAATAAAGTATTTCTACCCATTTCCAAATATTGGAAAATGAAAATGAAAACACAACCAAACGGGCTCTTAGGTTCTTCCTTCCATCCATCTCTTATAGTGATGTGTCCAACATAAAGTGAAGAAACGTTCCCTCCTCTTTGTCCAGCTGCTGAACGACGCAAAGAATCGATTCTGCAGGACTCCCAAACCAATTCGACATGTATCTCCATGCTATATGTGATAGCGCCCGTGCCTATCGTGCAAGCAAGCAATCCCAAAATACATGTTTAATTGACTCCAATGCTGCAGCACACACCGCACATGTCGTATCAATACCCCCTACTCGTTGCCAATCTCTCCAATGTCGGGAGAGCTTCCACACGCCATATGAGCAATCCAACCTTCGGGGGAGCCCCAAAACGCCATAGTAGAGCCCACAATGACGCCCCCTAGTCAGATGTAAATTCAAGTTAGAGGATGACGTAACATCCCACTCTCTCATCGCCACCACCTGTCGATAGACACTCTTGACCTAGAAACATCCCGAGCATTCATAGTGCCGTCTCCATACCCCATCTTCGTCCTGCCAATTGCCTCGTAGCAATACCTGTCTCGCATCACAAATACTCCGCCAAATTTGCGAAGGAAGGAGCCCGCTTATGCCTCCCCTAATGAGGATGTTGGAAAATATTTACCCTTCAAAACATTGCTCTGTAAAGACTCAGTAGGATCCTCCATCGCTGTTTTGCCAGCAATGCCGAATTAAATGCCCGTAGCTCTCGAAACCCCAAACCTCCCTCTGCCTTTGATCGGCAAAATTTCCTCCAGCTACCCAATGTACCCTCTTCTCTGCCCGAGTATGCCACCAGAAATCGTCCATTGAGGCTTCTAACTCACGAACCAGCCTCGCCGATAATTGAAAACAAGACATCGCATATGCTGGAAGAGTCTGTAACATAGCCTTCATGTGTACTACTTTTCCTGCTTATGATAACATCTTTGTATTCCATCCCTCAATTCTTTGTTGTAACCGGTCGCGAATGCTCTTGAAAAGCATGCGCCGCGACCGACCCCCCACCACTAATAAACCCAGGTACTTATCGTGGCGAGAGACCACTTGAACACCCAACAATGCCCCAAAGAAGTGCTTCACCGCCCCCGATACATCCCCGTTGATTGCCATACTAAACTTTTGCAAATTGATCTCTTTACTAGACGCCTGTGCATATAGTCTCAATATCCATCGGACCACATCAATCTCCTCAACGGTTGCCACACAGAACACTAGGGTGTCGTCAACAAAGAGTAGGTGGGACACTCGTGGTCCTAGGCGTGCCACCGCCACCCCGGTTACTCGGCCTCATCGTTCGACATCTTGAATAAAGCACAATAAAGCCTCTACACATAAAAGAAATAGATATGGAGACAACGACCTTACCTTGTCGGATGCCACGCACCGGGGTAAACTATGTTCCGTTAAGGGTGAGAGATTGAAAGAATAGTTATGGCTTGGGAACGCGGTGGAAGCAAATAAAAAAAATTAAAATAGTTCAAACGGGTGGTCCTTTTGAAATTCCCGAGCTTTCAACGTTTATTAAAAGCATAATAATAAACATGTAAACATGCTAGACAAGTGGCTAGAGGATGAAACAAAAAGCATAAAAACAAAATATGAAACTTTGTCTTTTTGTTTCTATAGTTGAGCAGCAACGTGCATTGTTCCCTTTATGTTCTCATGTTCACTTTAGGATCCAAATTAGAACTCATCTAATTTGTCCACACCACACTAAGGAATAAATATAATTTTTTTTCTATTGCTAGATAGAACGAAAAATAATAAGAAAAACAACTCCAAACAAACACTATTAATTAATGCTTTTGGATTGTTTCATTTTCTAACTTGAATCCAGTTCAGTATAGAGCAAAAAGGAGAATATTTTGAGAGAAAAAAAAAGGAGTCAAAAATTCGTGGCTTGTGTTATAGTTATATTGGATATGTGTGTACTTTTTTATATTACATACAAGTAAATTCAAAATTCAATAAATATCAATTTTGCCTCCAAGGCAAGCTATACACACATGCATATAACCTCCAACCATGATGAAATAACCACTCTAGTATGTTCATCATGGTGAGGAGTTTCAACTCCTTAGCTTGCTCGAACCTCCCTTAAATGGGTTAGGACTTCAACTATAGATCGGGCTAGATTTAATCAAATTAAATTAAGCCCAATTAAAGTCCATTGTACAATAAATAATTAAATTAATTTTAGCCCAACTAAGTCCAAAGATTTATTTAAACCATTAAATAAATCTAAGCCCAAACACTAATTAATTTATCCAATTAATTAAACCAAACCTAATAAATTAATCCAATTACTTGAAAGGTGTTAACCCCAAAATTAATTAATTCTTGAGCCATCTATCAAATGGATTATTAAATAAATGATCTAATCATTTATATATTCTCCTTGAATTAATTTACTCCAATTAAATTAATTCATTTCTTCTCAAATTAATTTTAAATTAATTCCACCTAGTCCATAGTGATTTGTGTGTGACTCTTTAGGTTCACCCTCATCTAGATTTGGACATTGTGTCTAACACAAATAATTAACTAAATATAATTTAATTAATTATTTTTAATTAATCATTAATAAAAAACGCCCGTCGCCATGGGTGGCCGTCTAGCAACGGTCCATGCCACTAGAGACTAGGTGAATGTTGGTCTGAATATTTAGGCTCTCGAGTTCCATATAGGTATGGTCCTTCCATCGAACATCTCTCGGCCTTAGTCTAGGGCATGGAATTAGACGTCGTTTCCCATCTTGGACCAGACAACTATGCTGAATACTTGAGATGCATTTACTCTATTGATCGACAAAGGAAGCCATTTCCTATTCGAACAATCACTGTGGCCATAGACTTGGAGAGTCTAATCCATCTCAGAGTGTCATATACTGATAGGGGACGAATTCTATCTTGAAATCCACCATTTTCAATACATAATTAGACTACAGTGGACAAGGCTTATAATGACCACATCGAAGACATAGCCATCCCTTACCAGATCCAAGATATAGCCATCATATGCATACCACTGCCATGATTTCTCAAGTTCAAGGACTAATCCTGTACTGTTGGAGCCGGAAATTCAAGTCATATCAAGCAAGCCTCCAAGGCTTCCATATGACGATTTCCGCGAGTCAGTTCAATCAGTCAACAACCTAGTCAACTAATCCTTTAAAATTGCATAAACATTTAATTTTCGTCGCCGATGAAACATGACACTCATCCAATGAATACAATACTTAGAGCAAGTCTCCATAGGACTCTCGATGCCGAGTCTCGAGGTCCTTTGATTTGGAACGTTTCAGACCAACCCTCAAAAGTTGGTTTCATAGCTGCCATCCAATACGCAACCCAACTACATGAGTTATTCAATTAATTTGGGGACATTTGTTGTGACGTTAAAACACCATTCAATATTAATAGTAAACACAACAAACACAATGTGCCACAGATGAATGCTTACTATATTCATCAAGATAATATCACATTCATAAAGATTGCTAAATTGTTCTCAAAATTTGCAAATTCATTTGGCTTTTTTGGTCACCATTTCTAATAGAGATTACGTAAAATGCGTACCAAAAGTGTAATCAAAGCCACAAACCCTGAAGAAACGTCCATTCCACCCTATCATAAGCTTTGCTCATATCAAGCATAAGGGCTATGCATCCTCCCTGAGACTGTAGTGACGAACTAAGATAATGATTCAATTCAGAAGCTAACAAGACATTATTAGTAATGAGCCTGCCGTGAATAAAAGAAGACTAAGATTGAGATAGAATGGGATCAGGCATGGGCCTTAGTCGATTAGCTACATATTTACAAGTTGTTTTATTGATAACATTACATAAGCTAATCGAACAAAGTTGATTAACTATTTGGGGAGTAGCACACTTTGGAATTAGTACAATATGGGTATATACATTTTCGTAAGCAAGACATGGTTATTAATTATGCATAGTGTGGAATAGGTGATCAAAAGTCAATTAGATTGGTGGTTTTGAAGACCATTCAAGCAATCTTTATTTAAGTAATATTGTGCCGACGATATGGTAAGTATTTGTCATGGATACACGTGTCTGTTGTAGTTATCAATTACATTAAGCACTGTTTTGACGTCACAAGAAATGCCCACAGACCACTTAATAACGCACGTAGTTTGATTGTGCATTAGATGACGGTTATGAAACTAACTTCTAAGGGTTCGTCTAAAACATTCCAAGTTGAGGACCTCGAGGTTGGGCATCGAGAGTCCTACTGAGACTTGAATTGAGTATCGCATTCATTGGATAAGTGCCACATTTGATCGGCTATAGACACTAAACGTTTATGCAATTTCAGTGGGTTAGTTGACAAGGTGGTCAACTGACTTGTCGGGATTGTCATATGGAAGCCTTATAGGCTTGGTCAATATGACTGGAATCTCCAGTTCCGATAGTACAAGAGTAGTCCTCATATTTGAGGGATCACAACAGTCACGTGCACACGATAACTTATCGTGGATCTGCGCAAGAGGTGATTGTGTCACAGACATGATCGTCATAAGCCTTATCTAGTGCAGTCGGGGTATGTAAGTATGTGACAGAGGTATCTTCTATGCACTTGAAGATGCATTCACACTTTATGAATCTATGGCTACAGTCCTTGATCAAATACGAAAAGGAGGTTTCTATCTAGAGAAATTTGACGTAATGCGATCTCAAGTATTATGCAAAGAAGCCTAGTCCAGGATAGGAAACGACACCTAATTCCATGCTCTAGACTAAGGTCGGGAGACGGTAGACGGAAAAAACGTACCAGTATGGACTTGACAGCCTAAATGTTCACACAAAAATTCACCTAGTCTCTAGTGCCATTGAAACGTCGCTAGACGACCTCCCATGGTGATGGGCTTTCTTCATTAAGAGTTAATCAAGAATTTTTAATTAAATTAGTTAATAATAGTGTTAGATACTAGTCCAAGTCTAGCTGAAAGGTGAACCTAAAGAGTCATACACAAATAATTGAAAAGGAACAAGAAATTAATTTAAAATTAATTCCACAAGTAATTGGATTACTTACGAAGAGAGAGAGCCTCGATTTCTGAACCTAGTTTATGTCATGGATAAGCTGCTTCCATCGAACTTGCAAAAAGGTTCCTTTACTTAATGAACGTTTGAGATTCAGGATTAAGGCATGAGGACAATCTCAAGGTCCTCATACCTGCTGCCGTCACCCATGAGTAGTATGACAGGTTGGACAATGTTGGCTCAATAACGCTCCATGTCAAACATATTTATGCGGCACCGGACCAGCATATTGGATATGCCATGATGAAAGTATTTTTTGAAGCCAAGATGACTGAGGGTTGTCTGTACATAAACATGGGGTTAGGATGCTATCCCTTGTGAAGAAGTTCTAAGACCTCAATGTTGATCATAAAAGGAGATGTACATAGACTGTAACACTTCAGTCTCTTTATCCCCCCCCCTCTCTTTCAACCTATTTATCATGAACTCTAAATGGGCTTAAGAAGACCATTCATGAGTTGATAAAAATAGTTGGACCAATACGAGGCAACAATTGAAGAATTTATGCCATTAGTATTTGATTTGGGGGTTTCGACCTCAAGAGCGAAAGGCAAGGGTGTCGGGCGCCAAATGAGGAAGAAGTGAAAGGCACTGCGAGGTGCGAGTGGATCGGTCTGGGAACATGCAAATGGAAGCGGAGTAACAAAAATGAGATCGCAATAAAACCATAGTTCCAAATGGTGTACCATTGGATTTTTCGGGCGTTCGATGTAGTTAATAATAACAAATGACAATAAAATTAAACAGGGCTAATGGTTGAATGAAATACGAGAGGTACTAGAATGTAAATCAAGAATTACCTCTTTCTTTGATCTACTTCAACGTAGAAGCCCTCTAAAGTTGCATCCACACACACCAGAATTGGGATCTCTCAATTCTCTTTCCTAGAAGAAAATTAGGGAGAAAAATAAACACCAAGTGTGTATGCAAGAGAGGTGTTTGGCCGAGTGGTGGAGAGTGTGTAGCAAATTGTTTTTGTGTATTGTGTATTCATTCATTAGTTATTCCAAATAACTAATACACATATATATACCTTCTATGGATACATTAAAATATGTTTAGATTCATTTAACCATCCATAATGTAATAAAATTCTTTATTCCAAATAAAGGATGGCTAACAATGTACTTCCCAAAAATGAATTTGTTAGTCAATAATTTTCTTTTCTAACAATTTCAACCAACTTAATTAATGGGCATGTACCAATTTTAATTAATTAAAATACAAGACCTAATTAATTAAATCCACTTTAATTAAAGCCATTAATTAAGTCCACCATATATTTAATCTAATTACATACATGAGCCGAATAACCCTTTATTAAATTATAAGTACAACTTATTAAAATAATAAGAGCAAGCCTAATATAAATTAATCCAGTTAATTTATCCTTGGGCTTATCCATCCAATGGATCCCTCTCATATATAAGTAATACAATTACATATGGAATTAATTTCCAATTAATCCCTAGTCCCTTCTCGGTGATTTGTGTGTGACTCTTTAGGTTCACCTTTCAACTAGACTTAAGCTAGTGTCCTAACACTATTATTTATTAAATTAAATTTAATTAATAATTTTTGATCAACCATGATGAAGAAAGCCCGTCACCATGAGTGGATGGATGTCTAGCAACGGTCTACAGCACTAGAGACTAGGCGAATTTTCATGTGAACTTTTATGCTCCCAAGTCCATATGGGTACGGTCCTTCCATCTACCATCTCTTAGCCTTAGTTTAGGGAATGAAATTAGGCGTCGGTTCTCATCCTAGACTAGGTCTCTATGCTTAATACTTGAGATGGTGTTATGCTAAATTGCTCGATATAGGAACCTCTTCTTCCTATTGCGACCAGTGATTGTGGCCACAACTTTATAGAGCGTAGACGGATATCCAAGTGCATAGGAGATACCTCTGTCACGTTTTGACAAGGACGAATTCTGTTCTTGGAACTCACCGTCCTCGTTGTTAAGTTGTGAAGATTGATTTGAAGAAGAAAAAGATAACCTGATTCAACTTAGAAATCCCAAGTTGAGTTGAAGAAGGATAACCCGATTCAAAGTTGAGTTGGAGAAGGATAACCCGATTCAAAGTTGAGTTGGAGAAGATAACCCGATTCAACTTAGAAATCCCAAGTTGAGTTGGAAAAAGGATAAGTCATGGCTATATATATACTACTCTTATTAGCATTGTTTCGCAGAGTAGAGTAGAATAGAATAGAGTAGAAAAAAAAGAAAGAGTTGAGACGAGGGTGAGTGTTGTCTTTCACGTGTGGTGAAGACTTGCATACAAGTGTGTGTGTGTTGTACTCCTCAATTTTCCTCCTCTTTGAGTGTTTTCTCCTGGTTTGGTATCGCCCCCAGACGTAGGATTTATATCCAAACTGGGTTAACAAATTCGTGTGTCTTTTATCGCATTCATATTCCACCTGTTATCCATCTTAACCCGATCTATTTCCTAACAACTGGTATCAAGAGCCTGGTTCAAGGAGTTAAGATGGAGGGAAAGTTTCCAGTCGAACGGTTCAATGGTTCCGACTTTGGGTTTTGGCGTATGCAGATGGAGGCCTACCTATACAGGAAGGACCTGTACGAACCACTTGCAGAGAAGTCCGAGAAGACGAGTGATGAAGAATGGAAGGTGCTCGATCGAAAGGCGATGAGAGCAATAATCCTGTCGCTCTCTCGAAATGTCGCCTATCATGTAAAGGGAGCAAAGAGCACGAAGGAAGTCCTACAGACTCTTGCAGATATGTACGAGAAACCCTCAGCAATGAACAAGGTTATGCTGATGAAAAGACTATTCAGGTTGCAGATGGAGGAGAGGAAGTCGGTGGCCGATCACCTCAATGACTTCAACCAACTCACGACACAGCTGGCGTCTGTGGATATCGTGTTTGACGATGAGGTAAAAGCGTTAATTTTGCTTTCATCTTTACCTGACAGTTGGGATGTGGTTGTTACTTCGGTAAGCACTTCGTCTGGGAAGGAGAAGATGAAGTTCGACAATATCAGGGACATGGTGTTGAATGAAGAAACCCGTAGAAGGCAAACGGGTGGATCATCTGGCTCTGCACTACATACAGAGTCCAGAGGGAGACCTGACACACGGGGTAAATACCGTGGAAGGTCAAAGTCTAGGGGGAAAAACAAGGGCAAGAAGGAGATGGTGTGTTGGAACTGCGAGAAACCCGGACACATGAAAAGCGAATGCCGGGCACCAAAGAAGGAAAAGGAGGGCCGAACAGCGAATGCCGCGATGGAAGAGATCACGGATGCACTCTTGTTGAGTGTGAGCAGTTCTTCCGATGATTGGGTTGTGGATTCAGGGACCTCATTCCACTCATGCAGCAACAAAGACATCATGGAGCCATACACCTCAGGTGATTTTGGCTTAGTTTATCTTGCAGATAACAAACCCCTCAAGATTGTAGGAAAGGGAGATGTGCAGATCAAATCAACGAATGGGTCTTGCTGGACCCTACATGATGTGAGATACATACCAGGACTGAAGAGGAACTTGATCTCAATCGGACAGCATTCCACTCATGCAGCAACAAAGACATCATGGAGCCATACACCTCAGGTGATTTTGGCTTAGTTTATCTTGCAGATAACAAACCCCTCAAGATTGTAGGAAAGGGAGATGTGCAGATCAAATCAACGAATGGGTCTTGCTGGACCCTACATGATGTGAGATACATACCAGGACTGAAGAGGAACTTGATCTCAGTCGGACAGCTGGATAGTGATGGATTCCACACGACGTTTGGAGACGCGAAGTGGAAGATCAGTCAGGGAGCAATGACTTTGGCATGAGGACTAAAGTCGGGAACGCTCTACATGGCGGGAGGATCCAGTTCAAACATCCCCTTTGCAGGAACTGTATCGCAGGCTAACCTGTGGCACAATCGCTTGGGCCACATGAGCGAGAAAGGAATGAACGTGCTGAAGTCGAAAGGACGGTTGCCCGAGTTAAAATCGGTGGAGGTGGGTCATTGTGAACACTGCGTGTTCGGAAAGCAGAAGAGGGTGAGCTTCTTGACCACAAGAAGAACTCCAAGGAAAGAAAAGTTGGAGCTTGTTCACACCGATTTGTGGGGGCCAGCACCAGTGTCATCTCTTGGTGGATCAACGTACTACATGACATTCGTCGATGACTCCACTAGAAAGGTATGGGTGTATTTCTTAAAAAGAAAATCTGATGCCTTTGATACATTCAGGAGATGGAGGGCACTAGTGGAAAATGAGACAGGTCTACAAGTGAAATGCCTTTGATACATTCAGGAGATGTCCTACACATTTCTCGTTGTCCGGTTTCAGAAACTCGTACCTCTCGGGTAACCAGAGTTTTCTGATCGTCATTTGGAGAACTAAGAATGGTCAATTAAAGTTTCGATTATAAGTGATGTTTGTATTATTTCATAATAAACCTATATAAATCGGACTCCGAGTCTAACTTTCCTCCCACTAGTCTTTTGACGTATGTAGGACCATTCCTCATACTCAAAACTTTTATAGGAAATAGGTTTGTCAATCCATATCAAATATGGTATCTGCATTGCCACTTAAGAAAACACCACATTTTACAGCTGGAGGATTTTTCGATAGTTCAGATCCAGACGAATCAACTGATTCAGTGAAGCACCAATCGGACCATGTCAAATCGAGGTCTCTGTGTAGCACCCCCTTCGCTACAAGGGCTATATCTTCCCTAAACGTCATAGTTATAGTAATCCCTGTGTTCATATATATAAATTTGCATATAATCATCTAATCAATTCGCATACGTAATCCCAACACGTCATAGCAGGTATTAACAACTTACAATATTATATATAAATCAAACACCACAAGTAGTCCACACAGTTAATCTCCACTCCTACGTTCTCTTTATCCAAATAAAATACAATTTACACTCTAACTGACAAAGAGGAGAAAACAGCATACTGGCTCGACCTGCCTGAGTATAGCGTATAGAACTATTTTTCAACAGTCAGACACCTCAAAATTTACTCCTGAAAGAAAATGTTAGCAGAGGGATGAGCCTGCCACTCAGTAAGCAAATAACTAGCCCTATCTATATATGAATATCAAACACAGCCCAAACAAGACAAACAGGCAACACGCATGGAATAAAATCAATTTAATTCCAACATAATCAATTGTAGTACACCACATAGCTATCTCACAATAAAATAATCAATTAAACTCTTTTTTTCCTAGTTTGCTTACCAGAAGGTGATATCGTGTTTTTCCCATCAACTCAATCTCACCGTCATATAAATTAAAGTGAACCCCCTTGACAGCCGGCTCATCATTCTCATTTCGCACATAGCATTTTCATTTCGCATCAAAGCT
>NC_026149.1:16068196-16192255 GCF_000512975.1 Sesamum indicum
ATAGATAATATAATTATTTACCTACCTCGACCTTACAACGTTTCTTTCTACTCAATCGCTAATTGTCAGCCATTTCACCTCACCCCCGTATCCTATAATGAGTTATACCACATACAGTTAATATATCGAGAATATCGTAATTTCTTTTAAATATAATATTTAATATTATCCGTACAATTTCTACTAATTCTTTAGTAGTTTCATTTCTATCGAAGTACAAAACTTCATTTTTCCTCTTTATTAACATACCATTTGTTAAATATAATTTTCGAAATATTTTTATGAATTTTCTATCAATTTTTCGCTACTAAACAATTTAATTGAACAATAATACACATAATTGCGTATTTGGTTAACAATTCCGATGGAATTGTATAAATTAGCTATAACGATAATTAAATCTAACAAATCTAATATTTCAATTACCCAACTATATCATTTTTATATCAAATGAGATATTTAATACAACACTAATTTAAATAGTCAAAATCATAAAGTACTCCGATTAAATAGTATATCGCTTAATATAATCAGCATTTAATAAGTACTTAAATAATAGAATTATATAAATTAATAAAAATTAAAGTTGAACATCCATACCTCTGTTTTTCCGAAATGTGTGTGCGCGTTGCTGTGTGTGTATGAGTGTGTGTATTAATGTGCATGTGTGTGTATGTTATGAAATGAAGAGTAAAAAGGAGAGCTCCACCGCCTCACTTCAAACCCTCTCTCTCCTCACTTTATATATATATATATATTATATTATATTATTATATACATAATAATATTATTATTATTTTATATATTTACTTAAATTTTTCTCAAAATACCCATTACGTCCTTTCTAATTTTCTTTAATTAATATAAATTGTCCCAAAATATTATAACAAACTCCAATTTAATCCGTTCAAGTTTTATTATATTCCAATTATGGCCCATAATTTATTTACTAATTAACTAAATTTCACAAAAGAATTATCAATTAATCCCCCAATTATATATTATAATTTTTGGGGCGTCACACTCTGTTTCTTCTTTACTAAAGACAATTCAACATCATCTCTTCCGGAGGAATTTCACTGAATGAGAATTCCATTCTTTCTTTGGATGCTTCAAGAACCACCTAGATCCCATTGAAGGGTTATCTCCATAACCAGTTTAGTTATCCATCTCAAGTCTAATTTCTCCGAACTTCCCACAAGTCCTTAGACTTGTTAACCCTCTACTAATAATTCTGTATTTAGTAACTTACAAATGTTTATTTTCGATCCAATCCAATAGATCGCTTTATGATAAGCATTCTTTGTCCCACAAAATGCTTTCATGGCTTTCATCCTTCTCAGAAAGGATTCATAAGTTAGTAAATTCAAATCACCTATTGTTAGACTCTTTGTATCCACCAACCAACTCATCCTAACTAGAGGGATATGGCCTAACTCATGCATGTCATTCTCTATAAGTTATGTTGTTGACCATCCGTCATTTGTTTTGAGCATGCATAATCCAATTATGCAGTAAGACATTTAGTAACTCAGCAGACTCAAAAGAATCTTTTGTTGATCAAGCTTGTAGTCTGATTTGTCTAACAATTGACTAACGATATGATCATGCTGGGTTACATAATTGTATACTATTTCAACATGAATACCATTAGCTAAGTTCATTTAGTCTTATTGCTTTTCAGTAATGGCCCAACCGTTCCTTAGCTTTAAAACTACTTGACTTAGCGTTCGATTCCTTTTCATTTCTACAAATCATTTGTAGAAATGTGTTTTGAGAGCAAGTGCCCAACACTTTCTGAATAAGAGCAGTAATTATGTTTGCTCAATAAATGCCATAGTTAGGTGAAGGGGAGTTAATGACACTCCCTCTTCCAATGCCCTTCGGCAATTTTATGCAAAACATTATAAGTAAATTTTGACTGTCGAACCGTTATTCTATTTTTCCTTTCACCCTCACCCATCAAGGCGATAGGAGCGCTCAAAGCACTTGCAGCGGCTGATTTTGCTTCATCCTTCTTTCTCATTCGGCGTCTGGCTCCCTTGTCTTACACTTTTGAGATTGAATCCTCCAAATCCATAATGACAGAAGTAGGTATGATGCTGCGGACCTTGTGATTGTCCTTATGCCTTAATCCCGAACGTCAAATTTTCCTTAAGCAAGGACTCCTTTCGCAAGCCCAATGAAAGTGGCTTTTCCGTAACACAAGCCTAGGTTCGAAAATTGAGGACAATCCTCCATTTTTCGCAATCAATTTTCATCGATAGTGTTCCATTTAAATGAATCTCAAAATAAAGAAAATTCGAAAATGGTATCCTAGACATGCATTCTAAACTCAAAGCAGAAACATCAAGTAGATTATAGAATATTAAGTTGAGTTAAAACTTGGTCTTTGGTCGTTAACTTCTCCCACTATTTCTACAAAATCCCACCACTTTCAAGTGGGGTTTCGAGAAATCCTTTCCTAGTGGGCTTGGGATCCACAAGCGAATTTTTTATGCCCTGCTTTTACCATTCACATGGCAAAAGCCTCATGAGAGGTATGCACTACTATTCTCATCCTATGAGATTTTTAAGATATTTTGCCTCACCTCTTCACATGATCCCGAGGATTCCAAGCGAATCATGCTACTCGGTGTTAAGCCCAACCCATCAACCAAATCATACCTGAATTGTCGCCCCCTACGACTCGTGAGACAGGGAAACAATGAGTATATTCCTTTGTTTATAACAATAATGCAGCTTGCCTACTATTCCAAATGTGCCACAACTTGTGAGTCCACATTTGGATAGTAATAGCTTCCTCATGATATTTGTATGGATGGAAGGCCTGGACAGATCGATTATATATAATAAGCACAACAAATGAAATGTCAATAGAGAATACTCATTTTATTTACTGAATAATATTACATATAATCGAGTTATTGTCAGAATAGATTACAAGCATGCCAATCCAATTAGCTTTCAGGTCACCTATTCTAACAGGCTTCAACATAGAAACCCTCTAAAGTTGCATCCACACCAGACCAAAATCGAGATGCCTCAATTCCATTTGCTAGAAAAAAATTAGAGAGAAAAATATACACCAAGTTTGTATGCAAAAGAGGTGTTCGATCGTGTGGTGGAGAGTGAGTTAGAATAGGTGACCTCAAAGCCAATTGGATTGGCATACTTGTACTCTATTATGATAATAACTCGATTATAGATAATATTATTCAGTGAATTAAATGAGTATTCGCTATTGGCATTTTATTTTTATGCTCATTATATTTATGCTTGCATTTGTATCAAACATCACAACAAAGCCCACAGACCACCTTGAACAACCGTGCAATGGATTGCGTCTTGGATGGCGGTCACGAAACAAACTATTTAAGGTTGGGTCTGAAATGTTCCAAGTCGAGGAATACGAGAATGGGCATTGAAGTGTCCTATGGAGACTTTCATTAAGAGTCGCATACATTTGATGGGTGTCGCGTTTCATCAGCGACAGACGTGGAATAAATTTCAATTAATCCCTCGTCCCTTCTCGATTATTTGTGTGTGACTCTTTTGGTTCACCTTTCAACTAGACTTGAGCTAGTGTTCAACACTATTAATTTAATCTAATTTAATTAATAATTTATGATCAACCCTTGATCAAGAAAGCTCGTCAACATGGACTAGAGACTAGGCGAATTTCATGTGAACTTTTAGGTTCCCGACTCCATACGGGTATGGTCCTTCCGTCTATCATCTCCAGGTCTTAGTTTAGGGCATGAATTGGGCATTAGTTCCCATCCTGGACTAGGCGTATATGCTTGATACATGAGATTGCGTTACGTCAAATGCTCGACATAGGAACCTCTTCTTCCTATTCGACCAATGACTGTGGCTAAAGTTTTACAAAGCGTAGACGTATCTCCAAGTGCATAGGAGATACCTCTATCACGTTATGACAGGGGACGGATCCTTTTCTTGGAACTCACCATCCTCGCTACATACTTTGAATACACTAAACAAGGCTTATGATGACCATGTTAGAGACACGATCACCTCTCGCACAAATCTAAGATATAGTCATCGCATCCACGTGACTGCCCTGATTTCTCAAGTCCGAGGACTACTCCCATACCACCCATACTATCGAAATCAGGGATTCAAGTCATACCGTCCTAGCCTCCAAGGCTTCCATATGACGATCTCCGTGAGTCAATTTAGTCGATTCAACACCTAGCCAGTTGACACATTAAGATCGCATAGACGTCCCACGTCTGATGTCGATAAAACATGAAACTCAAAAATGAGTGCGACTCTTAAAGTGGTTTCGTGACCCAACCCTAAACAGTTGGTTTCGTGACCGCCATCCAATGTACAGTCCAACTGTTGCACAGTTGTTAAAGTGGTTTGTGGGCATCTGTTGTGACGTCCAAGCAGTGTTTGATGTAATTTGGTAATAACAACAGATACGTGTGGACGATGAATTCTTACCATATTCATCAGGATAACATTGCTTAAATAAATATTGCTTGAATGGTTCTCAAAATCGCCAATCCAATTGGTTTTGGTCACCCATTCCAACATGTCTTTAGTCACTAACCACTCCCACTATTTCTTCAAAAGCCCACTACTCTCAAGTGGGGTTTCGGAAAACCATTTTCTAATGGGCTTGGGATCCACAAAAATAATTCTATAACCTATCATGCAGATTCAAGATACAGTCATCGTATGCATGTAACTGCCGTGATTCCTCAGGTCTGAGGACTACTCCTGTACTATCGAAACTGGGGATTCGAGTTATACCGACCAAGTCTCCAAGGCTTCCATATAACAATCCCTGTGAGTCAGTTCAGTTGATTCGAGACCTAGTCTATCAATTCACCAAGATCGCCTAGACGCCCCTCGTCTGTCACCGATGAAACACAATACTCATCAATTGAATGCAACTCTTAGTGCAAGTCTCTATGGGACTCTCGATGCCCATTCTCGAGGTCCTCGACTTGGAACGTTTTAGACCCAACCTTTTGGCAGTTGGTTTCATGACCGCCATCCAATGCACGGCCCAACTGCATGGCTGTTAATTGGTTTGTGGGTTTTATTGTGATCTTCAAATAAAAATTTAAACATACAAAAATGAGCACAACAAAGTGGATGCCAAAATAAGTGAATATTATTTTATTCACTTGAATAATATTACATGATATCGATTAATTTGTCATAATAAAATACACCTAGGTCAGTGTAATTGGCTTTTGGGTCATTTATTCTAACAATAACTAATTCTTCTTGGACGTTGGATACAGGCTGTGGAGCTCACTTCTGCAATGATTTGCAGGTGCTGGAAAGAAGCAGACGGCTACGTAAGGACGAGATGGTCCTAAGGCTTGGTGATGGCAAGGGCATTGCTGCAGAAGCCGCAGGATCTCTCAACTTAGCTATTAGTTATTATATTCGGATAGAATTAAAGAACTATTATTATATACAGGGCATTATAAAAAATATTATTTCTATTTCTATTTCAGACAATGATGGTTATGCGTTTAAGATCGATAAAAGTAGTTTTTATTTGATGCTTGATAATAACCTTCATCTGCTTGGTACATTAACAAATGGTCTTTACATTCTCCAACAGTCAAATTGGATTATGACTGCCCAACACAAATGAAAATTAGATAATCATGACAACGCACAGATTTTACATGCGAGGTTAAGTCATATCTCGGTAAAAAGGATGAGGAAGTTGGTAAAGTCAAGGAGTCTGGAGGTAGGCAACTTGGATAAACTACCAACTTGCAGATCTTGTCCCAAAGGAAAAATGATCAAGAAATCTTTTGTTGGACAAAGTACGCTTGCCACTGGTCTATTGAACTTAATCCATATGGACGTCTAGGGACCATTAAATACTCCAACTAAAGGACGATACTCATACTTCATAACCTTTATCGATGATCACTCGTTGTATGCTTATGTTTACCTTATGAGGTACAAGTCTGAGACCTATGGAAGGTTTAAAGAATTTAAACTTGAAGTGGAGAATCAAACTAGCTGTAAGATCAAATTCCTTGGATCAGACCGAGGTGGAGGGTATTTAAGTGGTACTTTCATGCATTACATAAAAGGGAATGGAATTCTCTTCAATGGACTCCTCCTAGAACACCGCAGCTTAACGCTGTGGCCTGAAGGAGAAATGACCCTCTGTTGGACATGGTCCAATCTATGATGAATTTTACTGAATTGCCTCTGTCATTCTTGGAATACGCTCTTGAGACAGCAGCCAAGTTGCTCAATGTAGCGTCGTCCAAAGTAGTGCCCCAGACGCCATATGAGATATGGCACAGCAGCTTGCGTCCTACAAGTACTTGAGAGTGTGGGGTAGCTCCGCATACATCAAGAGGCTAGTGGGAGACAAACTAGAATGAGATCTAGTCTACGCAGGTTTATCGGATATCCGAAAGAAACTGGGGGGGTACTATTTCTATGACCCATCGGAACAAAAAGTCTTTGTCTCGAGGAACACAATATTCTTGAAAAAGGATTTTTCTATAAATAGCCGACATGATGAGGAACTACTTGAAGAATCAAGTGAGATACCTCATCAGGATAATGCGACGGCATTTGTACCTATGGTTTCCGGTGATAGTGCTCCAATTCTTCAACGTAGAAACCCTCTAGAGTTGCGTCCACACCACACCGGAATCGAGATCCCTAAATTCTATTTGCTAGAAGAAAATTGGCAGAAAAATGCACACCAAGTATATTTCAGAGAGGGGTTTTGGCCGAGTCGAAAATAGGACGAGAGAAAATTATTTTCTTGCTTTGTTATGTCTTTATGAGTCATTCCAAATGACTAATACATATATATACCTTGAATGGATGCATTAAAATATATCTAGGTTCATTTAGCCATTCATAATGTAATAAAATTCTTTATTCCAAATAAAGGATGACTAACCTGGCACTTTTCCAAAAGTGATTTTGTTAGTCAATAATTTCCTTTTCCAAGAATTTTCACCAACTTAATTAATGTGCTTGGGCCGATTTTAATTAATTAAAATACATGGCCCAAATAAATCTTAATTAAACTCAATTTAATTAAAGCCCACTTAATTAAGTCCACCACATATTTAATCCAATTAAATATATGAGCCCAACAAGTCTTTATTAATTAATAAGTCCAATGTATTAAATAATAAGGGCAAGCCCAATATAAATTAATTCAATTTATTTATTCTTAAGTAATCCAATTACTTATAAAATAACTCCCAATTAATTTCTTGTCCTTTTTAGGATATTTGTGTGTATGTTTTTAGGTTCATCTTTCAGCTAGATTTGGGCTAGTGCCAAACACTATTATTAATAAATTTAATTTAATTAATAATTCTTGGTTAACTCTTGTTCAAGAAAGCCTGTCACCATGGATGGTCGTCTAGCAACAGTCCATAGCACTAGAGACTAGGCGAATTTTCATGTGAACTCTTAGGCTCCCGAGTCGCGGGTACGATCCTTCCATCTACTGTCTCCCGGCCTAAGTTTAGGGCATGAAATTTGGTATCGGTTCACATCCTGGACTAGGCGTCTATGCTTAATACCTGAGATCACATTACGCTAGATTGCTCGATATAGGAAACTCTTTTTCCTATTCAACTAATGACTCTGGCCACAACTTTATAGAGCGTTAACGCATCTTCAAGTGCATAGGAGATACCTTTGTCACGTGTTGACACTGGAAGGATCCTTTTATTGGAACTCACCGCCTTCACTACATACTTTGACTGTACTAGACAAGGCTTATGATGACTTTTTCTGAGACACGATCACCTCTTCCATAAATCTAAGATACAGTCATCGCATGCACATTACTGCCATGAGGACTCAAGTTATACCGACCAAGCCTCCATATGATGATCCCCGTGAGTCACTTCAGTCGATTCGACACCTAGTCAATCGACCCACTAAGATCACATAGACGTCTCATGTCTCTCATCAATGAAATAATGCACTCAACAAATGAATGCGACTCTTAATGCAAGTAAGATATGTCGAAATCTGTATATCCAATAAGATTATAACTTGGCCGAATGGATTCTTTTATAGGTGCGATCATATTTGAAGGTTTGATCTTAGTTTTGTTGGCCTGATTAACATATGCAGTTCGATACTGTAAGATGATAGTTAAATCAATAAAATACTAATATTTATGAATATACAAATTTGTTGCATACTAAGTACATGTATCGATGTCAAATAAAAAAATTTGTCTTTTTAGGACAATTTGAATAAAAATAAATAATTATTTAGACCACTCTTTATAACAGCCTTAGGCAGACCACTGAACGAAACGATGTCATATCCATATTTTGTATTACCCTTTGTAACGGGTTTTTACATGGCTACCACAAACTATATTATTTGTATCGGTATTTGTAACGGCTTTTTGCATGACTACATTATTGTAATTCCTTTTGTAACGGTCTTTAAGTTTTTGTATCTCTCTTAATAATGATTTTTGTAACGGTCTTGACCGTTCCAAAAAAGACATATATATAACACTTGACCGATTTTTTTCACTCTTGTTTTCCTTCTTTCCTATTTCCTCTCTTTTTCTCTCTTTTCCTCTCTCTCTCTATCTCTCTCTCTCTCCCCTTCCACCCTGACCCACCCCCCACCACCAAACCCAACCTCCATCCCCCTGTTCGGTAAATTATTTTAAATTACTGATTTTTTCCTTTTAAAATCTGTAATTTTAAGAAAAATTCCAAATTCTTTAAAATTTCAAAAATTTTTGAAGCTTTTCTGAGATTTTTCTGAAGTTTTGAAAATTTTTAAAGAAAATGTGAATTTCTTTAAATTTCAAAAAATGTTTTTAAATTCTGTAATTTTAAAAAAAAATCAGATTTTTTTTTAAATTTCAATTTTTTTTAATTTTTAAATTTTTATAAATTGTTGAAATTTTTTAAAATTACTGAAATTTTTTTTTAAAATTACATGTATTGAAAAAATTCCAAGTTTTTTAAAATTTCAGAAATTTTTGAAGCTTTTCTCAAATTTTTTCGAATTTCTGAAAATTTAAAAAAAAAAGTTGTCAATTTTCTTAAATTTCAGAAATTGTTTTTAAATTCTATAATTTAAATTTAGATTTTAGAATTTTTTTCAATTTTTGAAATTTTTAAAAAAATTTAAATTTTTTAAAAATACTGAATTTTTTTTAAAATCTGTAATTTTAAAAAAAATTCCATATTTTTAAAATTTTAGAAACATTTATGAATTTCTGAAATTTTATTAAAATTTCAGGAATTTTCAAAACTTTTCTAAAATTTTTTTGAATTTCAGAAAATTTAAAAAAAAAATTGCAAATTTTTTAGAATAGCTGAAATTGTTTTTAAATTCTTTAATTTTAATAAAAATTCAGATTTGTTTTTTAAAATTCCAGAACCAATTTTCAATTTCTGAAATTTTTTAAAATTATTGATTTTTTTTTTTAAAAATCTGTGATTTTAAAAAAAATTCCCAAATAATGACCGGTTTTTATATGTGCACAACAGGAATTTTATATTTTTAAAAAATGACAACCTTCACAACGATAATAAACTTCTTACTGGAGCGGTTCGCTGACGCCCGGAACCAGTTGGCTCGCCTGTTGTGGCTGGCTGAGAAGATTTAGCACCAGCTCTTGGAGTTCTGGGTGAACCCAGAATTCCATGTACAGTCGGCCATGAATAAGGTCAACCAGGCAGCCAACTCGAAAGCAGCTGCAATCGTCTACCATCGGGGGTCGTCATCCATTGAAGCTCACAAGCGCAAGATGGTAAGTATTTTAACGCATATTAATAATTTTATTTAATTCTTTATATCTCTAATCATTGTTTAAAATGATTTTTGAAAATGAGACACAACTCGGACACCCCTTCCCTCAAATGAAAGCGTTCAAGAAGGTGTATAAGAAAAAGGAGGACGACCGGTGCAGTGGGCTGAGGGCGAAGGAGGTCATGGTAAGTAATTGACATAATTTATTTTTTAGTTTTAAATTAATTTTTTAATCTAATTATTTAACATGTTTGTAGGAGATGTTTTTGAAGATGTTGGAGAAACACCAGAGACAACACAACAGCAATGAAGAACCTCCATTATCGTCTCAAGGCTCTGTAGCCCCGAACGAGCAATAGCTGGCCGGAAGAGGGGCTGAGTATTCGGTCTCGGCTCTGAGGCCCACCACATGGTTGCTGGACCATCACAAGCCGACCAATCCACTGCTCCATCGCCCTCGCCACCATAGCTGCAGCGTCTTGACCTTGACGATCGAGTATTCGCCCTCGAGCGATACATCAGAAGCATTGATCCCAACTGGCCCGATCATCTAGCGCCCAAGCCTCTAACTGATCCCCCGATACCCGACAGCAACAACGACGACAACGAAGATGCTGCCGTAGGGGATAATGTGATTTAGATTAGGACTTTTTTTATTTTCTAAAAATATAATTTTAAAACAATATCTTTGTTTTGTAATTAATTTTTTATTTTTTTGTTATATTATGTATTTTTTATATAATATTGCACAATTTAAGAAAAATATTCATTTATTTAATATTATAAAAATAAATATTAAAATATATTATATGAAATTAATAAATATAAAAATACATTAAATAAATAAAAAAATTTGTAATTGCATTTGTAACGGCTTTTGTAATACACATAAATAAGATAAAATCATTTGGCAGTTATAAAGAATGTGCTAAAAATAATTATCCATTGCGAAAATGACCGTTCCAAAAAAATAGTTACAACGACAGTGTAAAAACCGGTACCAAATGCACTTGCAAAAATAATTACAATATAATTCAAAACTGTTACAAAAGATATTACAAAAATCGATCCAATATCAAGCACAACTATACCTAAATGTGTTGCAACGACTATTACAATAACAATTAAATCAAATTCAACTAAGCTATTACAAAAGCAATTCCAAATTCATTTTTTGGCATGTGACTAGATTTGTAATGGTCTACTGTTGCCGTTACAACGACCACCGATACAAATTGTAACGGCTTTCAAAGAGGCCGTTAAAAATTATTTGTAAGCCCGATTTACCGCGATAGGCTTGTTCACTACAAAAGCCGTTACAAATTAATAAAAGCGCCGTTCCAAAAATCGTTACAATAAAATAATTTTTTTGTTATGATTGTATATACTAAAGTTTCAATATAGAAAATATAAATAAAATAATAAAATTTAATATTTTTTTTAGCTAATAAATGATATATTCACCTCTAAATATATATTTCTACACGTTCAATGTACGTGATATGTTTTAGTATATAAAACAATAAATTTATTTTAAACTGAAATTGTTAAAAAAAATCATTAAATCAAAACGAATGCTGGTTCAAATGGACAAAAAATTTAAGTGAAACTTAAATATATTTTCATACTCAACTTCATTTATTTTTATCCATGCGCTCTGAAGTTCTCGTTTTTATACGAAACATATCTTCACTTAGTAATCAATCTATACTAATCCATCATTCTTACAAAAATCAAGATCATTATTTAAATCTCATTGATGGACAATTGCACCAGGTGAAATTCGAACAACTAATTCTCAATTTAGTTTCATGATTTATTAATAATTTATTAGAGTTAATTTTATTGCTTGGTTTCGATATAAATTTAAAAACTGAGTTTCTTCTCGAAACTTATTACAGAAAACACACACACACACACACAAAACTAATGGTAAGACTAGATGAATATTCCACCAGATAGACTAAGAGCAGGATACCAAAAAGTCACCATCAGCATTTATTTTGTGTGAATCCGAGTAATAGATACGCACGCATTGACAAACCTATATGTGATCAATTCAATCTCGATCAATCATCTGAAGGCCTTGATTGAAAATATCCTCAAAGACATCCATGTCAGTCTTCATTCTAGACACCCCAATCTCAAATCCTCCTTCAAATTCCCTCGACTTGCATAGGGATATCGAATATCTTTCCCCATCAACATGAGCAAATTCGTACTTTTTGGGCCTTCCCCACCCGAAATCAGCCTCATATACGTCAAATTTCGGTGATCCGGCCACACCTATATATCGTCGACCGAAGTATTCGCTGAAATCCATCGGCCAACCCGCACTATCCAAGATTTCCCTTTCATTATACAGGGTTTCCGTGATGGCCTCTCCTATAGACTCTGCAGCTATAAGAAATCCTTCATCTCCCTTTAACAATCCGTGCCTGGACTGTGTAATCACATATACTACACAATTACCAAAGTAAGTTGACGGCAAATGTGGGCTCAAACGTTTCCGACAGTCTGCAGCAAAAGGAAGGTAGACGGGCTCGTCGTCGTTCGTCTCCTGCTGGCCAGCTGTAGCAGCCAAACATTTTTCCGAGCATGTCCAAACATAAGCACAAATCACTGAGAAAGATGAAATGTGACGTAAATTTGGCCTATTGGCAGAAACATAGTTCTTGAGGTTTTGCACTTGATTTTTAGTCAGGATAAACGTTGCACGGACTCTATTGATGGGAAAGGTTGGAGGTTGAGGATCAACAGAGAAAAACATGGATTTCGTCACGAAATTCCACGCCCTGGAATCCAGTCCCCCTGGATCCTGAACTCCATTTCTACGAAAAACTGGGAAAGATTTTTGATCTATCTGACTAACATCACTATCAAACTTGTTAAGTAATGCCCATGATTTCACAAAATTAACAATGCTACTCTCATCGCCTACTACGTGATTATTGGTCAGACCAAGACAGATTCCCTGTCCTGGAAACAGTGTGACTTGAAGCACCAAAGCAGGGAGCACGAAAGAGTCAGGAAAACGGCTTGCGGGTGGCAACTGAGGTACACAGGCGTAGAATTCATCGGCCACTCGTCGATGGTTTCCTGTAAGATACTGATAATCTCGATCACATTGAACAATTGTAAGAGAAACGGAGTCTCCCGAGACGTAACGAATCACAGGCATCCCAAAGTCCAAAGGAACGATTACGTTTCCAGCTAGTGGAAGGAAATGAGTCAGGGTGCGTGCAAGAGATTTCTTGAGATCTGGAACAATGGTATCCAAGAAATGGCGTTTTGAGCAGGGAATATCGAAGAAAATAAGCCTTTGAGTTGGATTACATAGAAAAAATGGTATATCAAAATGTGTTAGGGGAAGAGAGATCTCATGATCATTAGTATCAAATGAAGGGTGGATTTTGCATTCCTCAAGTTTGGTTGCCATTGGAACAACTGCTCATGGGATGCCTTGAATGGAGCTGGCAATGTATAAATAGAGTTAGGAGCCAAGCCATTTTCAGGTGAATCTGTCATCAAACTTGTCGTTACACAAATAGGGAAAGCTGCGATTTTACTCTTATAAAAATTTGATAACTTTAGTCCTTTCTTCGATCAATTTGATCAAAAAATTGCTTGCGACAGAACCTAATTAATTGTAATTTTATTTTGACCTACACGAATTAATTTTTATAATTTAGTCTTATAATTTTTAAATTTGATAACTTTAGTCCTTTCTTCGATCAATTTGATCAAAAAATTGCTTGCGACAGAACCTAATTAATTGTAATTTTGATATGATGATAAAAGAATTAGGTAGCACTAAAATTATGATAAATTATATTGACACTCCCTAAAGTTAAGTCTAAGTATACAAGCATTTTGTGTGTTTTGTAAAATTATATATGGGCATACTCTGAAGGGGTATCAATGTAATGTAAATTAGGAGTTGTTTGTGCAAAATTCCAAAACTTAATAGAGAGTTGTAATTACAACTACAATCTCAAGAGATGTACAAATAATTTTGCAAACAACAGATAATATTTGTGTAATTCAAAATATAGATATAGCCGTAACTTTCTACGAGTTAGGCAAATCTAATGACTTGTCTAGCAAATAATACATTAATATTTTAAATTGATAAATAAATGCCAACCAAACAAAGATATAAAACATAATTATAATAATAGATATATGGACGTCCGTATCCATGAAATTTAAACACAAAATCTTTTAATGATGAGGTCTTAATCTTAGCTATAAAGTGAGGCCTCGGCAGCGGCAGCCTGTGTTCAAATTGCTACAAACATAAAAGTGCTATAATGCTGAGGTTCGGTCTTAACCAGTAGCTTCTTGGAAGATTGATTTTTCCGTTATGTAGTTCACTCGCATCCATAGAGCAAAATTGAATGCTTTGTCACCCTAAATTGAACGACAAACTTATTTGACTACACTTAGAAGATCAAGTTGGTGGCACAATCAAATAATGAATCTATATTATCTATCTATACAAATTATATCTTTAGTATTTAATTTTTTTATTTGTTATTTTCTTTTATTTTTTAAATTATCTCAACAATTTTTTTCCCCTTTTCACAACTTTCAATTGTTTTTCTCTCTCTCTCAACTTCCATATTTATTTTTCTTCTTCTATTTTTTGTCTCAAGAACTACTCACAACCTCTATACGATCTTCGAGGGTTGAGTGATTGCGTGTCCAATCAACTGAACTAACTCGCTGGGATCGTCATATGAAAGTCTTGGTAGCTTGGTCAATATGACTTGAATACCCGACTTCGATAGTACAGGAGTAGTCCGCAAACTTGAGGAATCTTGGCAGTCACGTGCATACGATGACTCCAGCTTAGATTTGTGTTAGAGGTGATTGTGTCACGAATATGATCATCATAAATTTTTTGTAGTACAATCGAAGTATGCAGCGAAGATGGTGAGTTTCCAGAAGAGGATACTTCCCCTGTCAGTATGTGATAGAAGTATCTCCTATGCGCTTGGAGATGTGTTCACGCTCTACGAATCTGTGACCATAGTCGTTGATCGAATAGGAAAAAATAGGTTTCTATGTCGAGAAACTTGGCATAATGTGATATCAAGTATAAAGCATAGACGCCTAGTCCAAGATAGGCACCGGCACCTAATTCCATGCCCTAGACTAATGCTAGGAGACGGTAGACGGAAGGATCATACCCGTATGGACTCGAGAGCCTAAATGTTCAAACAGAAATTCACATAGTCTCTAGTACTATGAACTGTTGCTAGATGGCCACCCATGGTGACGGGCTTTCTTGATTAAGGGTTAATCAAGAATTATTAATTAAATTAGATTTATATTATTAATAATATCAGGCACTAGCCCTAGTCTAGTTGAAAGGTGAACCTAAAGTGTCACACAAAAATCACTAAAAAGGAACAAGGAATAAATTTTGAATTAATTCCTTCATTTCCGTCATTTCCTTCATCTTTTTATATGACAATTAATTAATTACTAACTTTCTTTAATTGATTTAACTACTTGCTAGTTAATAATTAATGAGTAGATTAAATTATTTATGTTTTCTTGGTTGTTAGCTAGTTAAATTATTTTATTTATTCATTAGATAATGATTAGTCGATTAATTAATTTTATTATCGTTAATTAATTGAAATAGCTAGTTTAGTCATGATTAGGCAAATATAATATAGTAAATCAATTGGATTAATTATTCGGTTAATATTTTACTAAATAAATCTTCTTTTAATTAATAATCTCTAATTAGTAAGAAATTTTTTCAATAAAAATAGTCATTAAATGAAATATATAGTTATTTATCTATGGACTCAACAGACTAATACGATAGTCTGAGGGTTAAATTTCTTGTTTAGTTCCTTTCAAGTTGATAAAATATTAACTATCAACTTGTTAAGAAAATGTAAAGTTGAAAGCGACTCAATTGGCATAGTTCATAACAAGTCCGATCTTGTCTCCAAGAATACAATAACATATAGTGATTAATTTCGTTTAATCAAATCTGATTTGAGTAAAAAAATTTTATTTATACGCATATCTTATACTAGTCTGGTTCTGGTAAAGTTGAAAGCGACTGGATTGCCATGGTTCATAACAAGTGGTTTAATTTCTTTAGTTGCACGAACTAAAATTACAAGTGTGGCTGGTGGAGTTAGTAGCACGAACAATTAATGATAAGATTGCACATAGGATGGCTTACAGGGTTTATTAGTTATGCTTAACTAGTCATTAACAAGCGCCACTGACGTTTAACTCACTTGGTGAAGTTGAGGCCTCATAATTTTAGAGGTTATGTGTTCGAATCCCGTTTTATGCATGGGATATTGTGTCTACTGAATAGCAGACATTATTTCTAATATAATAGTAGGCGTTGATTAACCAACAAAAATGATTATAATTAATTATTTTAATTAATAATAATTTATTACTCTTAAATAGAAAAGATAAACCTAATAGTTAACAAGCTCATTTATGCCTGACTAATTAACAACTTACAAAATGATACTATTATTATGGATTAATCCAACAATTTATACACTACAAGAAAATTATAAAGATACAAAGTAATATATATACTAAAATCAGCGTGGAACTAATTAGTAAATAAAATTTTTGTTGTTAATTCAAATCATTTAATATATATTTCAAGCAGTTCGTTAGTAAGTAAATTTTTCGTTGTAAACTTCATTAGTAAGTAAATTTTTTTCGAATTAAATGCAATTTACCCCTTGTGATATGTGAAATGAGCAAAAAGAACTATGTGAAGAAAGAATTCGCAAATTACCCCCTGTCAATGATTTAGATAGGGGATAGTTTGCTCTATATTTCAAAATAGGGGGTAATTTGGTATTTTTTTTAAACAGGAGGTTTTTTGCTCATTTCTCGTATCACAGAGGCGTAAATTGCATTGTTTTTCAAATTTTTTGTATTAAATAATGTAGATTAAAAATTAAAATTTTACTTATTAATTAGCTTGACTAATTTTTTTTTCCATAATTATTGAACTATAACCACATCTTCCTCAAGTCATATATAGACCGTTTTGCACATTTGGATAGCATTACTAAACTCTTTATTCACGTGAAAAGTTATTTTATTTTTCTAGATTGGAGTTGTTATTCATGTCTATTAAATGTAGGGAATTTCTTTACATAAATTTGATGCATATTGGGATCCAACAACAACACAATGGCCACAAAACTTTTGTAGAAAATCTAAAATTATTCGAGGACTAACCTGTAAAATAGAATTTAGTACTCCAGTGGTTAAGTCAGTAATATGTTTACTGAAAAAATTACAGAAAAACTTGAATCAAAGTGCAAATGATAGTTTAGAATAATATAAAAGTGATTAAAATCATGTGGGGAGCAAACAACGAGCTAAAAGTAGCTTGAAAATTGAGGAAAAATGAGTGTGAGATTATGAGATAATCTTGTACCAAATGACACGTCTGCAAAGCAAAGCAAGACGCCGAGAGTAAGACGCAAAGCAAGTCCAAATTAGGCCAAATGACGCAAAGCAAAGCAAAGCAAGTCCAAATTTATGATACGTCTGCAAAGTAAGACGCCGAGAGTAATTAGGCCAAATGATATGACGTTCAAGAGCTGCGTGTTTTAGCTAAAAACAAAAAAAAAAAAAATAGTATAAGATTTGGATTTATAGAAAAAGAGTTATCACCGTTTAAAGAGCTTTTGCCAAGTCAACCCGAGAATCCAGGAGTTAGTTACTTGATGCTTAAAGAGTCAATTTCAGCCGAATTACTTGGATTAGTTGACGATCTTTAGTATGATGTGTCAGGAGGTGTTAGCGACCTATTTGACATGTCATCCATATTATATGCTAACTTAATAATCTTCTCAATATATTCAGATTGAGAAATCGCTATGTGATTAATTGATCTAATCAACTTGAAGCCAAGAATTCTATTAACCTCATCTATATCCTTCATTTGAAACTTATGTTTCAAGAACGACTTGATTTCGGTGATAATATCCAAATTAGATCCTATTAACAGAATGGCATCCACGTACAAGTACAAAATGATAATATTATCCTCTTTAACCCTACAGTATATACACTTTTCATTCTCATTAATGAAGCCAAACGATAGAATATTGTTATCAATTTTTTTATTTTATTGTTTAGATGCTTGTTTTTACTCTATAGAGTAACTTAACAAGTTTATAAATTTTGTGCTCGTTACCATGAGCTACAAATCTCTTAAGCTGATCCTTGTATATTTCTTCATCGAGTTCACCGTACAAAAAGGCTATTTTCACATCCATCTGGTGAATCAGAAGATTATACATCGAAGCAAGTGCTACAAGCAATCGAATAGTAGTCAATCGAGGTATTAGAGAATAGGTATCAAAAAAATTTATTCCCTCCTTTTGCTTAAATCTGTTAGCCACCAATCTAGCCTTAACTTATCAACAATTTCATTAGGTTTCTATTTCTTGTTGAAAATCCACTTACACCTAACCCTATTACACCCCGAAGGGAGATCGACTAATAGCCATGTCCATTAGAGACAAAGTAGCCTATCTCACTTTCAACAGATTCCTTCCACTATTTGACTTTGGAAGAAGTTACAGCATCTTTGAAAGTTCCAGGATCATCCTCAATATTGTAAGTCACAAAATCACTTCCATAATTATTGACAATCCTTCTTACTCCTTCTAGGTGTATCTAACTCTTCATGCATTGAACTAGAACTACTAGGATTGACCCCTATATTTGTCATGTTTTCCACATGATCAGAAATAGAAGTGGAGGCAAGTGAGTCGTCTAAGGAAACACTTTGAGGTATTCCCGCTTTAGTAGGAAATACATCTTCCATTAAAGTAGGATAAGAAAATTCGACTATTGTGTTGACGTTAATGCCTGAAAATTTTAATTTAATGATCAGAAATCTCAAAGCATAACATGTCTCCATATAGCCTAAGAACACTGCATCAACAATCTTAGTTGTCTTGTGTTCTGGGACTAGTATCTTTGCTAGGCACCTCCATACTCGAAAGTATTTAAAGCTCGATTTTCTTCCTTTCTAAGATTCGAAAGAGTACCTATATTATGTTTTCGAGAGAATCTATTCAGAGTATGACAAGCCGTATTCTCTGTCCACAAAAAGACAACCTAGAATTTGACAAAATATTGTTGATCATGTTTTTAAAGGTTCTATTTTTTTGTTTTAATATTCTATTGGACAAATATTAAGATGGAGGTGTTTTTTCATGTATAATGCCGAAGGGTTTGCAATATTCACTAAATGCACTTGGCTCATATTTTCCTTCATTGTTAAACCTTTATCGTTTGAGTTTCGTACTAGTTTGGGTTTATGCTTCATCTTTATTACTTATGAGATACACAACAACATCTATTGCAATCATCTAAAAAGATGATAAAATATCTTTTATGGTTGGTGGAAGAGGAACATTACTGGCAGGGGTTGTACAATTTCAATGGATGTATCTAATTGAGAGGTATCCCATTTATCGCCTTTTTAAGTTTACCTGTCATGAATTAGAACACGTGAACTAATGTGATGTTATTTCTCCAATTATTAACGTATCTATCTATACCTAAGGGCCCCATTTGGTTCGTGTGATTAGGCATGATAAAATTATTTATCATCTCTAATCACAAATTTTGGTTAGTATTATTAGAACTCAACATTAATATTAGACTCGATCTTATTAATCACAATATATGGTATAACGAATCACGCCTATTTAACTGGTATAAGTAATCTTACAAACTAATATTAATTTTTTTTCCTAATTTACCATTGGACTCTCTCCTCTGTCTCTCTCTCCTCGTCTCCAATCTCTTCCCTCTTTCCTCCATTTTCTTTCTCCCATTTACCTTTTTGTTAGGAAAAATTACATAATAACCTACTGTGTCATCCAAAAATTGCTAAAAAATTACTTGTGTTAATAAAATAGCTAAAAAGATCCTCTATATTTATAAATCCTGCAAAAAAACTTTCTTCGTTAAAATAAAACAAAAAGGAGAGTTGCTTACACGCGCCAGAAACGAGAGTTAAGATACCATTTTGACCTATTTTTGGCCTTTGACCATTCTGAATGGACAAAATTACCCCTATCTTATGCCTTTATCTCCTCTCTTTATTTTTCTAATTAATTCTTTACTTTTATCACATTTTATTAAAAAATATTACAAATATTGAACAATTAGGATTCATGAAATAGTTATATGTAAAAAATATCATTACATCAAATTTACTTATTATACATTTTTTATATATGAAAATATCAAATGTTTAGGATTAGTTTAATGTTTATATGTTTTTAAAATTAAAATACATGATTTTTTCATACAATATTATTAGTTAATTTAATTTTGTGTTGAATATATTTTGAAATTATATTATTTATATAAATTACAAAAAATATATTTTAGTATTTTAATATATTTATTTTTAAACATAAAAAAACATAATTAATGTAATTCATATATTAAAATTTATAAAATTAAAATAAAACTAAAAGGAAAGAAAGAAAACGATGACTTTTATAATGAAACTAAAATTTACAGTATATGGGTGCGAAATTTTTTTGATATTTTCTCATATCACAGAGGGTCAAAATGAATTTAAATGAAAAGAAAAAGGATAGTCCCGAGGCAACTTTGCCCTCTAAAGAGACTATGCCTCCTACTGAGCATCAGGTGCAAAAATCTTCGAGCACACGTCAAACACGTTCTTAGCAACACCTACCCTCTTCGTCTCATGTGAAACGCTCTCCAAGAAAGCTACAGGCATATTCTCAACAATACTTGCCCTTCTTCTCTCAGGTTCAACACTCTCGAGTAGGTCCCAAGCACATTCTCAACAACATCTGAATTGTTCTCCGAGTACGGCTCATACATGTTCTCAAAAACAGTTCTACTCTTTGCTGAGTAGGGCACACACACGTTTCCATCAATGTACTCAAAGTAGTCTAACAACACAAAATGAAATACCATTGGAACCAAATACCTCTTTACCAAATGTATTTATTTGTTTTATGGTATTGAAGAATAATATGCATTTAGGATGCTTCTATTAATGTATTCTTGATTTTTTATTGTTGTTTTTATTAAGGTTTTCTTTTTTTTTTATAGTACCTGATGATTGTACTGAGAAGGGACAGATGATTGTCAAAAAAGAAAGAGGTGCTGCTCAATTTTTGAATGGATCGGGTATGGGAAATCAAAAGTAATTAGGAGTTCATGTGAATCACTACCAAACAATGATCGTATGTATGGTCATATAGGTGTTAAATTGCCAATAAACTATGTCGAGTTCAATCATATACCACAATATTTGAAAGATATGGCTTGAGAGGAGGTGGGGTTGGACTCTTATTGCCATGCATATCGGATTTTCATGCTTTTATATGTTGTTAAACGTGAACATTCAATTTGTATACTAACCGTTAAAACATCCTATTTTAGCATAATACCAATTTACTTCCTAAAGCGAACAACGTAGTGTTGACAGATCTAAAGGATATATGGAGAAGGTTGAAGTATGAGATTAAAGTGAATTACTTCCTATGGCACATTGATGCCTCGTGTATCTATCACAGTCGCCAACTGAGCGTTTAGAACAAGACCATTAAAAGGAACTGGTGATATATTGGACAAATGAGGATGTGCAAGTAAATTTACATCACATGTACCATTTAACCTAAGAATATAAAGAAATGTTATAAATCATGACTATATGCAAGTTATTTGATATTGTTTAGAAGAATTTAATAAATGTTTCCAAGAAGCAATGCCTTGATAGGATTGGAAGAACTTCATTTGCAGTTATGGAACAAGAGATATGGTTTCCTCCCAACTAAATTCTCATTAATTTATGAGTGTTTAACTTCAAATTAATATTTTTTGTATCCATATTGCTTCATTTTTTTTGACCGTGGTTCGTTAGATGATTTTGAAAGGGATGAATCCAAGCATGCCTGATATTTTGTTGGAGTCTTGCTCCTGCGAAAAAAGGATTGAGGATGACGACACATTAGAATTACATATAAGTTTATTCCTTCGACTTGCATGATTGGAGTATTATTATTGTATTGGATTTAGATGATTGTTGTTGAATGGTCTTGGCGATGTTGGATTTAAATGAATAATATTGGTTGGTTAATATGGAGATATTGGATTAATGATTGTTGTGGGATAGTGTTGACGATGTTGTTGGATAGTCTTGTAATGGGCATGTTTTATTGGGTTTATGATATTTGTGATGTTGAGTATACGGTCGTTGCTATTGTGTTGTTAATTTTATGGTCATCTCTGTGATACTATGTTGCAAGCTTGACAACAAATATATCTTTATATCTACATAAATAAATGTTATCTTCTGTAGGAAAAAAATGTGTTTTTGTAGTAGAAAAATAGAGTTTCTGCTATAGAAATTCTATTTTTCTACTGCAGAAATTTATGTTGTTTAATGTTCATCATTTGTGTTGTTTTTGGTTCCATAAATATTTGATTTTTATACTATGTGATTCTTATTTGAATAATGTAATACTACTTTTCAGATACATTTTATTTGGGAGATGTCTAAGAAGCCGGAGTTAGAAAGAAACAGGGAATTTAAGGAGCAAATTATCAAGAATGCAATGGGAGAGGAGAAGCACAAAAAAATGACAGATTGAACAGAGAAGTGAAAAATTAAAAATACAATTGCACGCATAAGCTTTGCACACAAGATAGAAGAATAAAAATGCTTAAGGATGGACTCATGGAGGAAAGAGAAAAAATAATACAAATGCAACATGAATTCAGTAACGAGAAAGAGTAATTAGGGTTGAAAAATGGAAGGAAAGAGGAAATAGCTAGATAATCCATTTTCATGCTCTTAAAACGGCCCAACATGCTTCTGAAATAAATTAAGAGCCCATAAATTCATACCTTGCTTTGACCGCTCTATTTTCGGGTATTACAAGTCCTCGGTTTTATGGAATTCTTCCAACCACACTACCGCAGCAGATTGTTCACAGGAACTTGGCTCCTTCAGTAACAAAACAGCGCAGCCCTATTTCGTTTCCTACCTTAGGACGTAAAAGGGACTCCAATACAGGGATTTAATAGAATTTTGGACAAGCAGGTCGAACGAAAGCCTAACTTTTATTGAAAAAATATAGAGAATATTACATAGATATTATTCCTCCGTTGGAGAGACAACTGTTTAGCCTCTCATATTGTAGAGGACTTGACTTGTTGGGAAACTCCCATAAACTGAAAGATTAAAAGACTCAATATTTCTAATGCTTTGAAGAGTAGCAAAAGTTTTTTTGATGATCCCCTTCTTCTTCATTACATCTTTATTTATAGGCGTCCGCGGACTCCAAATTTAGACTCCAAACTTATTTTTTGATGACGTCATTGCATTCATCATCACCTTGTCTCTTTCGAATGATGTCATCACGTTCGTCATTACCACGTCCTTCCCAGCTGTTGGTCCTAATGGCCTGTCGGTCATGTGAATTTCAACTGGCTTTCTTCCCTTATTGACTGTTGGCCCTTGTCATTTTCTGCCGACAGTTTTATCCTTACTTTTATACATTTTATAATTTTTACTTCTTTTTGTAAAAATTTTTCTTTTTCTCTTGTCCTGGTATGGATCGGATTTATTTTGTGTGACCCGAAATTTTGTCCCGAACAGGGACTTCTCTTGCTTTTCAGAGCAAGGGCATAAATGGTTATGCTATTGCCCAACATGCAACATGTTGCACGTCTTCATTCTTGTAGCTTCGGTCGCCGGCAGCTTATTTTCCCAGATCAACATTCTTTTCTTCTCAAATAAGCTCTCTGTGAACTCAGTGCTTTTTCCTGTCATGAAATTTAATAAGAATTATGCATTCACTTTGTTGGAGAAAATTTTGAATGGATACTTTGTCCATTTGAGTGAGACAGACCCATAATCCCCAAGCTCTTCTAGTAGAGATCTTATCTTCACTGATGGCTGATACTAGGGGAGCTTCTCCTGAGGCAGCTTTAATTTTATTGAAAGCCACCATAACTGGCTTCTATAACTTCATGAAATGAAATGATGGGTGAGACCATTTTCCTGCTATTTCTGGAGCAACTAATACAAATTTTATCTCCAAAACATAGCGTCTCTTTAAATGGGGATTATTTTGCCATGAATCAAAGACCGCCCCACTTATTGACTCTGGAAGTTTAGAAATCACCAGATAACTTGGTGCATAGTATGAACTGAACCAAGAGCTCCAAAATCATACCATTCTTAGATATCTTCTGGTTTCGACCCTTCTATCATCCAGACTCTGTTATATTTTTCGAATGTTTCGATAATGGTCTTGCCTAGGTTCCTTTTGTTAGAATATAATTTTTCCCACTTTCGCTGTTATTCCTGCCAAGCAGAAGAAGATATCAATTCGTTAGTATTAGCCTTAGATGTGCCTGTCATTGGCTTAAGGCTAATCTCTTCCTCCTTAACCCCAGAGGTGCTGAGTTGACTTGAACCTACAGGAGTTTGCACTTCCTGTGATTCAATCATTGACGTATCACTAGAGTCTAGTGATAGCCTCGTGCAATCAGTACTTGAATCCGACGGTACAGGTGTAGAGTCCTGCACTCTAAAGGCATGTTTTGGGTCATGCTCCCTTAACTCGTGAGTCATCCCTAAAGGTGATGCCTTCAAAATTGGTTCTCGTAAGTCGTTTCATAGCAAGGTGGATGCTAATAAGGAACTCCTTATTGCGACCTGGACAGTGTTTACATCAGCTCTTTGGATTTGCCCGGCAACTTGGGCATTAACCGGTAGCTGTCCGACCTCTTTGTCAAGCTTCTCGAGGTTTTTCCAAAGGTGCCTGAGTCTCAACATGATGGGTTTGCTTCAGATGCCTCCATCTCTGGTTAGGAAATCTGCAAGAATATTTTTCATGTGATTTTATAACGACTATATTATAATAATAATATTGGCATTCAACTTGCCATATGATACTACGAGGTTTCTCTATTTTCGATTCTAATTTATTTTTTAAGAAATCTTTGACATTAGTATTATCAACTTTTAAAGTAAATTCTTTAGCAAGTAAAAATAAAGGCCATTTCTTGAAAGCCTTCCTAACCTCAAATTTCTCGTTAATATGCCAAACATTGGCTTGTTGTTCTGAGAACAACCCTCCTATGTATTTACAAGGTTCTTCTCCTGTAGTTGTTTCCTTCATGAGCACTGCTGCCCATCTATAGTCATTTGCATCTGTATAGACTACCAATTCATCCTCGTCCTGTGGTATAGCATGCTTTGGCAGGTTACTGCAAACCTGTTTCAGCTCACGAACACTTTTTGTGTGAATTTATTTCCATTTCCACTTTGAACTCTCTGTTTCTTTCAAGAGTGGTCGGAAATCCTTTCTATATCTTGCAAGATCCTTAATGAAGATACCTACAAAATTAACAACTCCCAAGAAGCTCTACAAATACTTCTTTTCTTTGAGTACATTTGGAAAGCTGCGGATTTTTTCCACAATGTGGTCCTGTATCTCAATCCCTGTTTCGTCAATAAGAATTCCCAGAAATTCAATTTAATTGACAGTTATAGTGGGAAAGTACTAAACCAAGGATTTCGGTTATTTAGAAATATGAAAATTCAAATAACCTGGCGTAGAACATCAGAAAAGGAAGGATCGATGTAATTGAAAGCTAAGCCAAAATATAGTTGTCTTGTTCGCCGCCTCGACGCATTCCCTTCTCTCCCTGTGGCATGCATCAGAAAATATTTCAAAATATTTTATATGTTCTTCTGGATATGTTCTTCGATCTTGTTCCTATCCAACCATGCCAGAGGGTTTTCACTGAAGTTCCACTAGATGAGCTTCTTGACATTCTCAACAAAAAGCATGGTTTCCACACTTATATCTAGCAATTTCATTTCCAGTAGTGCTTCTTTAAGGTTCATAATTTCCTCCTCAGATTCCTTATAGAAGCTATCGCTGTCTATCAGTCCCTGTTGCCTGAAAGACAAAAGGTCCTTACCAAATTTCCTCTTATCCTGCATTTTTGGATGAGTTAATCTGGAATTAAAATCACCACGTTTGCTGCGAAAATTTATTGGTATTATCCTGTTAAATGCCTTTTCTCTTCACAACACCTATATCTCACTACCACAGTTAGTACTAAAGATTAATAGATTCCTTTGATTATCTTGCATATATCTTACAAATATTTGAATGAAATTGTTACCTACATCGGCATCTATATCATGAAAGTAAATAGGAGGTGTTTTTATCCTAAACCAGGGTGATCCAAATGCTCCTCTGATCATGATCTTGGCTTCTCATATCCCTTATTGAGTATCAGGATTTTTTGTGAAAAATTCCTTTATGCAATAACGGGGTAAGGTTTCCCTTGCTTCTTTAGGGAAAACTTCAAGCTTTGCCATGCAAATTCCTAATCCTGTATTAATATAAGTTGCAAAATGCTCTATCTTATATTGATTATACAACATACCAACAAATATGTATATAGAATAGGGACTTGTCATTCAATCTTTATGGTAACACTATCAAGACTGAATTCCATTCCGTTACCTTTTCCTCCCCATGGTTTATGATATTCGAGAAAACTTAACCCCAAAGTCATACTCTCGTTTTCTCGTCCGGCAACCTCTGCAACTAGAATTTCATGGCCTAATATTTCTAACATGCCTTCATATTTTCCAACAACAGGTTGCTACAAATGATATAAGTCATCACAAGAGAAATTTTTTTTTCTTTCTTGGTGATGTTAAATATTACTTTTATTTCCTTTCATCCTTCAGGGCATCTAAGTTTTATGTTATCTACCCTAATCTCTTGAGGAGTTAAAGCTTTTAATAACTCTTTCTCCTTTTATTTGTAGCCTGTAATCCTATATTCTGAAAACAACATCCTACTACTGAACTCAATTCTAGAGCTAAGCGTTCGATCTAAAACTGGGTGATCTTTTATTACAATATCGACACCCCCTATTCTGGGTATCCTAATAGGATCTGGTGTCATTACCTTAGTGAATTCCTTGAAAATTCTAGGAATATCAATATACTCTTTCATAAGAAACAAATCTGAATGATGTGTATTGGAAAGGCCATAAGCTATTCTGTAAGTTATAGAATATGGTCTATTACCTTCTTTCATTAGATCTTTTCTTTTGAAATCCTGATGAAGAGTTAAGACTCTACTAGAATCTTGGTCTGCTACGTTGTATGCAATCCTAGGATGAATCTCAAACATTAATTTCCTGCATACAAATTACCTATCATTGTTCCAAGAAAACCATCTCTTAGGTTATTGATTCTTCTATCCATTATTGATAAATGTATTTCTGAATCAATTCCTTCCTTGAAACTCGTTTTTATTACTAGTTCAATAGTTTCTATGTGGATCTATTTCATAGTAAATGCTAATTCTTCTTTAAGCTTACTTAATTCTTCAAGAATTTCTTCTTTACGAATTAGTTGCATTTCCATCACATTACCAGTAAGTTCCATAGGTATAGCAAACTCACTTAAACTTACTTTGTAGATTATGTGCTGCTTCCTTTAGTTCAGTCCTATCTGATTCAGGACTTTACCAATTCCTCCAATCCTAAATCTATCTTATGGGTTGATGTTGGAATCTTGTCGCATGATTCTTTCCATGGTTTTGTTTGACACCGTAATTTTGGAAAAGAATCCTGATAGGCTTTCGAAAGTTTGAAGCCTATCTCCCTCGTTGTAATTATTCTGACTCGATTGAATATCCATCCTAATCAGTCTATATTTCCTCCTCATAGACACTTTCGTCTGAAGGAAGTTCTTTGAATTGGTAGATGGGTATCAAATCGCCATAGTAAACTGCATCTAGAATATCATCCGTGGCTTCAAATTTTCTCAATTCACCATGTTTCTATGGGCAATCGGGAGATATATGTCCTTTTGCTCCGTAAGCCAGCAATTGCAGTCTTTAAAACTTTCATTGGCTCCGGTATTGGCCCGTCTGAAAGTTCTTCTTGTAGGGGTTCTTCCAGTAGATCTTGCATCTGTTCTCTGTCCAGATTTGTATGTTCTAACTTTGGATTTGGACTACCATGATCTCCATCGGGAAAAGGTTCTTCTAGAACTCTTGGGGTAGGAGTCACTATTTTGCTTCCTCCTTTTCCTTGGCTCGCTTGATTCTCCTATAATAGTTGGAAAATAACTGTTATCACAACAGAGAGGAGTTCGTTTGATTTTACCTCTCAGTCTTTTATGTTCTTCTTGATCGTTACTTGATAACACCAATCCTTCAGTTTGTCTTTAAGGAAAGAAATTCTTCCCGCCACTGAATCTAGCTGTCCTTCAGGTACTTTGTATTGGATCAACATTTCCCTGCATGGACTGCATATCTTTGAGAAAAACATGGGAGCTGCTACTTCTGTTGCTACTCCACTCTGGAAGAAATACTTGCGGAACCAATAGATATATTAATCTACTATACAAATACTTCTTAATTCAAGGCTGAAGAGAGCCTGTGCATATTCTCTAGCCTTTTCTACCCTACTTCCTTCGAAGTATTCATCTCCAATGAAGTATATCTTGATAACCTTTCCTAGCCGGTCTGCTATCGTGCCTTTCGAATCTCTGGCAAGGATGCTGGCTTTGGTATCTTCTGGGGTATTATCCCATCCGATCTTCACAAATCCTTCTAAGCTCAACTCCACAAGCTTTATGAAATTTTCCTTGTTGAGCTCAAGGGTAGTTGCTGCTATCTTGATGGTTGCAACCCATTCGTCTATCAATTTCTCGATATTTCGAAAATCAATAATATCTAGGTTTTAGTATAGCACCATATGGATGTAAAGGCTGGAGCATGGTCCTTGCCCAAGGTGTATTTTCAGGCACTCTTTTTAGATTTCTCCCTGAATTTTCCTTTAGCCTGGTTCCAACAAACGTCGGAGTGGCATTAGTGTGGAAATCGGCACTTTCTCTCATCGATTGATCATGTGGAGGATCATTAGAACATGTACTTTCCTCCAGCGGTGGTAGTGCTGGAGTGATTTCATTTATTTGGATATTGACCAAATCCACAATCCCGAGTTGAGAAAAGGATTCTGCCAATTCTTGTGGATATGATAGATCCGCTCTTGTTACCTCTATTATTTTATAGATTTAATTAGATGTGATAATCAGAATTTCTCTGGACTTCGGCTTTGGCCTTTCCCTTCTAGTGAAGAAGAGGTACTGTTCCAAGGGCATCCCTGATTCGCTCTTGTCTAGATCTTGATGTCTCAGGGTTTAAATCTATAATTTCTATCCTCAAATCTGTGAGGCCCTTGTGTAGATCGGGAAGGATCTAATCCACCCTTTGACTCAAAGATTCTATTTTTCTAGGTATATGGATTAACCTATGTCCATAGTCTTGAACTGTCTTTTGTATCTCCCTCAGATCTTGGGAGATCTTCGATGTATCCGGCTCGAGTTCTTTTCAATTAGTTACAATTTTTAGAACTAAATTTATGTAGGAATTTACTCATTTCGCTTCTCCTGGCTGGGATTCTACCATGCACTTCAGTGGAGTGTAGACGCCTCAATGCATTTCTTGGTAGTACTTGTCGAACCGCAAAATTTCTCAACCACTCTTGTTCTTCTTCTGGCGTGAGAAGTTTTGGATCAATCCTCTTGGGACCATTGTAAAAGTTGTCAAGAATTTTCATGAGAAATTCTCTTCTTTGTATTTCTAGAATTTGGAAATATTCTTTTTTTTCAGAGTAACTCGAACTTTCGTTCGTTTTTTTTTCTCTCGAAGAGTCTCCTCCATTAGTGAATAAATAATATCAAAATCTAATATAATCATATATTTTTTCAATAAACCTAGGCTCTGATACCATTTTTGTGTAGATGGACTAAAACAACTCTTTTAAAATCAGCAGTGGAGTAAAAGTGTACAAAATTCTGTCTATGGTCCTAATTTAAGCGATTCTGCAAGTTACTGGACTTAGTTGAAAATGCGTAAACATAATGGACTAAAATTAAACTTGGGGAGACTTATTTGACCGATATAATATCTGTCCCTGTATACATATAGTAGTGTATATGTACGTGGAGTAATTGTGTTTTTCATTATTCTAGAAATATATTTGTTGTACATTATGTGCAAATTATCTTATGATAATTTAATAATACTTTCAACTATCAATATAAAAATTATAAAAAAAAATACAAAACATTAAAAATTACCATCTGGATAATTAAAAAAATATAAAATCAAATTATAGTTGTATTACTATGAAAAAATGGGCATAGTAAAAGTTGGTGTAAGATGTTATTGCTACAAATAGAGCTTCATAGCAAAAGGTTATGAATTTTTGTGTTATTTTTTCAATGAATTTGACGTCATAAAGAAAACTATATCCTCGTAGCGCATACTCATGTACTAGCTATGACTCGGCAATCGTAGCAAAACATGGCAATTTTTTTTTCTATGAATATGAAGTTATTACAAAAGAAAATTTTTCATAGCAATTAGCTTTTTGCTACGAAATTTGTTTGTAGGAAAGCATTTGCTACGTCAATCCTCCCTACGTTCAAAAGTCATAGCAAAATTGTAACAAAAACATTTTTGCTATAATTTTTGGTCATTTTTCTACAATTTTAACATGGTAGCTAAAGGCATATTTTTCTGTAGTGCTAGTTAAGATTCCATTAAACTCATCTATTTTAGTATGAACTAAAACAAGTATTTTTGAATTTCTTTTTATGATTTGATAAGGTTTCCTTACTTGTTTAGCTTTTACACAAATTTGGCATTTATGCCCTCGTTCAATATCATAACTAGGTTTAAATCTATTCATCATTCATTTGGGTGAACCTAAATTTAAATGACCTAACCTACTAGCCACAAATTAGAAGGCTCCATATTCAAAAAACAAAAATCTAAAACAACAATTTTATTGCATTCAACACAAATTTTAAACAATTCATCAGATAAATAACATTTACCGAAAAAATTAGCAAACTGTTGAATTACAACTTTACTAAATTTGAAGATAAATTACAACAATCTCCCTTGAGAGTTTGCATAATTACGAATACTCCCTCATTTGAAAAGTTATGAATACCCCCTTGATTTTAACAATCGTCTAACAATTAGTTAAATTCGTTAGGTTTTTATTAATTTTTGTGGTGAACTGACTAAAATATCCTTGTGGACTAAGAATAGTTTTATTTATTTTTTAAACCTTTTTGAGTTTTTATGGACTAAGTGGATATTTTTTTATGATTTTTCCATCCACTCAGTACTATATTTTTTCAAATTTTTAATTTTTCTTAAAAAATACAGTAAAGGGAAATGTGACAATTTCATACATCCGTCCAAGGATTACATAATTCTATCAAACATCGATATATTTGTAATTTTTCAAACAATAAAGGAGTATTCGTAATTATGTCAAATCTCGGAGGAGGTAGTAGTTATTTGTCCATAATTTAAGGGTAAGTTCACAACCTTTACTAACTATTACAGAACCACTGATAATAGTTCTCTTAACAATAGACACATTGTGAACTCTTTTCAGAGGCAAAATGCCTTGAAGGGAACTTGAAGTCCACACTTCCTATTCCAAGTACTTCAGTTGTACTAGAGTTGCCTATGCTTACTACCTTTTCATTGACGGTCTGATAAGACAGAATTTGGTTTGCACTTTTGCGCCAATGTCAATCAACCAATCAAACGGTTCATAAATACTTAAGAGTTCAAATCATATAGAAACATACTCTGCAGTTGCTTTTATGGTGCTAGTAGTGCTAGAACCCCTAGAACTGAAGATTTGGTGTGTTTTGAAGTGAAAAAACAGCATCTATGTATAGGATAATTTTATTAGTAACCTCCCCACCAGGCATTAAGTTGGCATTAAAATGGTTTAAAAGCCAGCCAAATAATACAACAACTCAATGTTATATTAAAATTTGAATAAGAAAAATAAGTATAATTTAAAATTTTGTTTAAATGTTAAAAGTTCAATTTCTTTTAATGCCAAATCAAATTTTCTAAAAACGAATATACACTGAGATGTTCGCCTAAATGCCGGCACCCGCACCTGCACCCGTGGTTGGAGCCAAGTTGGGTCAAGATGGGTGGGCAATGGCGACAACACGCATGTGGGGCAACAACATTTTCAATTTAGGCTCCATAACACTTCAAACATCACATTAAACTCAATATAAGTAGCTTATTTATTCAATAAGCTTCCTCTTATGGGACTACAATAAGTGTGAAACACTCTCATCCCACATCTACTTGTATACACATCAAGGGTCAAAATTCTTCCATCATATTCCTCTGTGGGACAACCTTAATACCTTTTTGGTGTCCATATTTTAGAATATATTTTAATAAAAATTAGCAATATTAACTGTCAATTACCGTAAATATAATAAATATTATTCAATCAACAAATTTCTTTTAATCTAATAAAAAAATCAAACTTATAGAAAATTAAGATTGAGCCAAAATTACTCAATTTTTGTCAATGACCCCTTCAAGCTTATATATATATATTAATAGATACCTTTATATACAAAATCCTGTAAGTTCATCAATGTTGTGTTAGTCTAGTAATTAAATGTTCCTGTCCCAATAATAAGCTAGAGTTCAAAGTTTTGAATCCTACCAACTATTATCATCTTGATCTAAATCTATTAGAGATTTTTAGTTGGGGATCTCTGAGCTAGCTTACTAGCTCTTCTTTTCTGATCAAGAACCACACTCCACATCTGGTTAGACGCGAACAGATCAAAACACATGGCCTCATGGAGATCACCATATTCGATCCGGATCAGTAAATATGTATTTTATGTTTTTAATTATTAAAGTTTCTAGATTCGATCAAACCCCATCTAACACCCTTTCTAAATAAGTACGATCATATTGACCGTGCGGCACAAAACCGTCTGTGCAAAGGCCCAACCGAACATTACGCTGCTCATTGCAAAATCGGGACATGTCCAGTCAGTATTATATTTTATGGACTAAGTCGATAATTTTTTATAATTTTATCATCTACTCACTACTCTATTTTTTCAAATTTTTATTTTTTTAAAAAAAATACAGTAAAGGGAAAATGACAATTTCATACATCCATCAAAATATTACATAATTCTATCAAACATCGAGATATTTGTAATTTCTCAAAAAATAAAGGAGTATTCGTAATTATGTCAAACCTCGGAGGAGGTAGTAGTAATTTGTCCAAAATTTAAAGGCAAGTTCACAACCTATACTAACTACTACAAAACCACTGATCAGTAAATATGAATTTTATGTTTTCATTAATTAAAGTTTCTAGATTCGATCCAACCCCATCCAGCACCCTTTCTAAATAAGTACGATCATACTGACCGTGCGGCATAAACCATCTATGCAAAGGCCCAACCGAACATTATGCTGCTCTTTGCAAAATCGGGATACGTCCAGTCAATACTATATTTAATGGACTAAGTGGATAATTTTTTATGATTTTTCCATCCACTCAAAACTATATTTTTTCAAAATTTGTAATTTTTTTTAAAAAATACAGTAAAGGGGAATGTGACAATTTCATACATCCATCCAAGTATTACATAATTTTATCAAATATCGAGATATTTGTAATTTTTCAAACAATAAATGAGTATTCATAATTATGTCAAACCTTGGAGGAGGTAGTAGCAATTTGTCCAGAATTTAAAGGTAAGTTCACAACCTTTACTAACTATTACAGAACCACTGATAATGGTTCGCTTTACAATAGGCACATGGTGAACTCTTTTCAGAGGCAAAATGCCTTGAAGAGAATTTCAAGTCCACACTTCCAATTCAAGCGCTTCAGTTGTATGGGAGTTGCCTATACTTACTATCTCTCCATTGACCGTCTAATAACACACAATTTAGTTTGAACTTTTGCGGCAATATCAATCAACCAATCAAACGGTTCATAAATACTCTTCAGTTGCTTTTAAGATGCTAGTACAGCTTGAACCCATAGCACTGAAGATTTGGTGTGTTGGGAAGTGAAAAAGCAACAGCTATTTATAGGAGAATTTTAGTAGTAATCTCCCCACCAGGCATTAAGTCGGCATTAAAATGGTTTAAAAGCTTGCCAAATAACACAACAACTGAATGTTGTATTAGAATTTGAATTAGAAAAATAAGTATAATTTAAAATTCTGTTTAAATGTTTAAAGTTCAATTTCTTTTAATACCAGATCAAATTTTCTACAAAAGAATATACATTGAGATGTTCGCCTAAATGCCGACACTCGCACCTGCACCCGTGGTTGGTGCCAAGTTAGGTGAAGATGGGTGGGCAATGGCGACGACAGGCATGTGGTGCAACCACTTTTTCACTTTAGTATCCATAACACTTCAAACATCACCTTAAACTCTATAAAAGTAGTTTATTTATTCAATAAGCTTCCTCTTGTGGGACTACAATAGGTGTGAAACACTCTCATCCGACATCTACTTGTATACACATTAAGGCCCAAAATTCTTCCATCATATTCCTATGTGGGAAAGCATTTCTACCTCTTAGTGTCCATATTTTAGAATATATTTTGTTACAAATTAGTAATATTAACTGTCAATTACAGTAAATATAATAAATGTTATTTAATCAACAAATTCCTTTCAATCTCATAAAAAAATCAAACTTATAGAAAATTAAGATTGAGCCAGAATTACTCAATTTTGGTCAATGACCCCTTCAAGCATAAATATATATATATATATATATATATATATATATATATATAGATATCTATATATATAAAATATATATATATATATATATATATATATATATATATATATATATATATATATATATATATATATATTAATAGATATCTTTATATACAAAATCCTGTTACTTTAACAATGTTGTGTTGGTCTAGTAATTAAAAGTTCCAGTCCCATTAATAAGCTAGAGTTCAAAGTATTCAATCCTACCAACTGTTATCATCTCGACCTCAATCTGATTTAAGCATTAGAGATTTTTATTTGGGGATCTCTCAGCTAGCTTACTAGCTCTTCTTTTCTGATCAAAAACCACACTCCACATCTGGTTAGATGCAAACAGATCAAAACACATGGCCTCATGGAGATCACCATATTCGATCCGGATCAGTAAATACGTATTTTATGTTTTCATTTATTAAAGTTTCTATATTCGATTCAACCCCATCTAGCACCCTTTCTAAATAAGTACGATCATACTGACCGTGCGGCGCAAAACCGTCTGTGCAATGGTCCAACCGAACATTACGCTGCTCTTTGTAAAATTCGGATACGTCCAGTCAGGACTATATTTTATGAACTAAGTGGATAATTTTTTATGATATTTCCATCCACTCAATACTATTTTTTTTCAAATTTTTTATTTTTTTTAAAACATACAGTAAAGGAAAATGTGACAATTTCATATATCCATCAAAAGAATACATAATTTTATCAAAGATCGAGATATTTCTAATTTCTCCAAGAATAAAGGAGTATTAGTAATTATGTCAAAACTCGGAGGAGGTAGTAGTAATTTGTCCAGAATTTAAAGGTATGTTCACAACCTTAACTGACTTTTACCGAACCATTGATAATAGTTCTCTTTACAATAGGCACATGGTGAACTCTTTTCAGGGGCAAAATGCCTTGAAGGGAACTTCAAGTCCACACTTCCTATTTCAAGTACTTCAGTTGTACTGGAGTTGCCTATCTATCTTTCCATTAATAGTTTGATAAGACACAATTCAGTTTGAACTTTTGCGCCAATGTCAATCAACCAATCAAACGGTTCATAAATACTTAAGAGTTCAAATCATATAGAAACATACTCTCAGTTGCTTTTAACGTGCTAGTACTGCTAGAAACCCTGGCACTGAAGATTTGGTGTGTTTTGAAGTGAAAAAACAACAACCATTTATAGGAGAATTTTAGTAGTAACCTCCCCACCATGCATTAAGTCGGCATTAAAATGGTTTAGAAGCCAACCAAATAATACAACAACTCAATGTTGTATCAAAATTTGAAATAGAAAAATAAGTACAGTTTAAAATTTTGTTTAAATGTTTAAAGTTCAATTTCTTCTAATGCCAGATCAAATTTTCTACAAAAGAATATACACTAAGATTTTCGCCTAAATACCGGCACCCGCACCTGCACCTGTGGTTGGAGCCAAGTTGGGTCAAGATGGGTGGGCAATGGCGACCATACGCATGTGGGGCAACCACATTTTCACTTTAGTTTCCATAACACTTCAAACATCACCTTAAACTCAATATAAGTAGTTTATTTATTCAATAAGCTTCCTCTTGTAGGACTACAATAAGTGTGAAACACTCTCATCCCACATCCACTTGTATACACATCAAGGCCCAAAATTCTTCCATTATATTCCTCTGTGGGACAACATTACTACCTCTTTGGTCTCCATATTTTAGAATGTATTTTGTTACAAATTAGCAATATTAACTGTCAATTACCATAAATATAATAAATATTATTCAATCAACAAATTCATTTTAATCTAATAAAAAAAGCAAACTTATAGAAAATTAAGATTGAGCCAAAAATACTCAATTTTGGTCAATGACCCCTTCCAGCGTGTGTGTATATATATATATATATAAATAGATATCTTTATATACAAAATCTTGTAAGTTCATCAATGTTGTGTTAGTCTACTAATTAAAAGTTCCGGTCCCATTAATAAGCTAGAGTTCAATATTTTCAATCCTACCAACTATTATCATCTCGATCTCAATCTAATTTAAGCATTAGAGATTCTTAGTTGGGGATCTCTCAGCTAGCTTACTAGCTCTTCTTTTCTTATCAAGAACCACACTTCACATCTGGTTAGACGCAAAAAGATCAAAACACATGGCCTCATAGACATCACCATATTCGATCCAGATCAATAAATATGTATTTTATGTTTTCATTTATTAAAGTTTCTAGATTCGATCCAACCCCATCCAACACCCTTTCTAAATAAGTACGATCATACTGACCGTGCGACGTAAAACCGTCTACGCAAAGGGCCAACCGAACATTACGCTGCTCTTTGCAAAATCAGGATACGTCCAGTCAGTACTATATTTAATGGACTAAGTGGATAATTTTTTATAATTTTTTCATCCACTCAGAACTATATTTTTTCAAAATTTTTAATTTGTTTTAAAAAATAATGTAAAGGGGAATGTGACAATTTTATACATAGGTTGGGCTCGTGATCATTCCACAGAGGTATGCTTAATTCCGTTGCATGCGGTGATTTTATTTATTGCATTAGCATTTGATGTTATGCATACAATATAATTATGTGATGTCTCGGTCAAACAACTCGAACATTAACTCTCACTTGGTATGACCATGTTAAATAGTAGGCCCAAAATGGACTTGAATCAAGATTGTCTTGATCTGTCCAAGCCTTCCATCCACGATAATATGGTGAGAAAGCTATCAGTATCTAAGTGTGGTCTCATGAGTCGTGGCACACTTGGAATAGAGAAAAGGTGCACCATTGCTGTGAACAAAAGAACGTTCAGCGTTTTCCTGTCTCATGAGTCGCGGGGGCCGACGACTAAAGTATAATTTGGTTGATGGGTCGGGCCTAACGTTTAGTATCATAATTTCGCTTGGAGTCCTCGGGATCATATGAAGAGGTGAGGCAAAATATCTTAGGAATCTCATGGAATGAGAATGACATCAGTTGCCTCCCAGAAGGTTTTTTCATGTGAATCATAAAAGAGGGGCATGATAAACTGTTCTAATGGATCCCAAGTCCACTAGGAATTGATTTCCCAAAACTCCATTTGAATTGGTGGGCTTTCGTATAAATAGTGGTAGAGTTAAAGACTAAAGATCATACCTTAATTTTTCAATAATATTACTATCGTCTGTTGATTTGTATTTTGAATTTTATCATGTAGAATAATGTCTAAGAACCCCTTAACCTTGATAATAGAGATTAATAAATTTAATGGCATGAACTACAACGATTGACTAAAAAATTTAAGGATTGTCCTAGATTTCGAGAACTAGGGCTATGTCTTGGATAAGCCACTCCCGGCGACCTTGCTGAAAGGGTCCTCCCCCAAAAAACTTGTGAGGTTCAAGAAGTGGCATGAGGACAACCGCAAGGTCCTTAGCATCATATTGCTTTGGTGTCCAATGACATCCAATAGCAATATATGATAGGTTGGAAAACGTTTCCTCGATAATGCTTAGCATGAAGGAAGTTTATGTGATTCCTGATAGGCATATTAGATATACCACTACTAGAGCATTTTTCGGGACAAAAATGACTGAATGATCATCTATGCAAAGTCATGGACTCAAGGTACTCTCCGTCGTGGGGAAGCTCGAATAGGTGACCCAAAAGCCAATTAGATTGACATACTTGTAATCCATTATGACAATAACTCGATTCTATGTAATATTATTTACTTAATAAAATAAGTATTCACTATTGGCATTTCATTTGTTGTGCTCATTACATACATATTTGCTTTTCTTTTAAACATCACAACAAAGCCCCCATACCACTTTAACAACCATGCAACAGTTGGACTAGGCATTGGGTGGCAGTCATGAAACCAATTGCTCAGGGTTGGGTCTGAAATATTCCAAGTCGAGGACCTCGAGAATGAGTATCGAGTGTCCTATGGAGACTTGCATTAAGAGTCGCACTAATTTAATGAGTGTCGTGTTTCATCGACGATAGACGTGAGACGTCTATGCAATCTTAATTGGTTAGGTATCAAATCGATTGAAAGGACTGTGCGGGGATTGTCATATGGAAGCCTTAGTGGATTGGTCGGAATGACTTGAGTCCTTGGCTCCGATAGTATGAGACTAATCCTTAGATATGAGGAATCATAGAATCACGTGCATGCGATCACTATATCTTGGATTTGTGCAAGAGATGATCGTGTCTTGGACATGGTCATCATAAGCCTTTTGTTCAGTGTAGTCAAAGCATGTAGCAAGATGGTGACTTCCAAGAAGACGATCCATCCCTTGTCAAAACGTGACAGAGGTATCCCCTTTGCACTTGGAGATACGTTTGCGCTCTATAAACCTGTGTGCTCAGTCATTGGTCGAATAGGACAAAGAAGTTCCTATGTTGTGCAATTTGGCATAACACAATCTCAAGTATTAAGCATAGACGCCTAGTCGAGGTTGGGGGCCGACACCCAATTTCATGTCCTAGACTAAGACCGAGACATGGTAGATGGAAAGACCGTACCTGTACGAATTCGAGAGCCTAAAAGTTCACATAAATATTCGCCTAGTATCTAGTGCCATGGACCGTTGCTAGACAGCCATCCATGGTAATGGACTTTCTTGATCAAAGGGTTGATAGAGAATTATTAATTAAATTAGTGTTTGACATTAGCCCAAGTCTAGCTGAAAGGTGAAGGTAAAACGTCACACACAAATCACCAAGAAGGGACTAGGAATTAATTCAGAATTAATTCCATAAGTAATTGGATTACTTATTAATGAGAGGGATCCATCGGATGTAGGAGCTCAAGAATAATTAATAAGATTAATTTTATATTGGGCTTGCCCTTATTATTTTAAGTTGGACTTATTAATTAATAAAGACTTTTTGGGCTCATATATTTAATTAGTTTAAAATATATTATGACCTTAATTAGGTAGATTTTAATTAAATTAGATTTAATTAAAATTAATTTATCTTGTATTTTATTTTTAATAAAATCAGCCAAGCACCCTAAAAATTAAGCTTGGTGGAAAATTCTAGGAAAGGAAATTATTAGCAATTATCACTTTTGAAAAGTGTCATGTTAGTCATCCTTTATTTGGAATAAAGAATTTATTACCTTATGGATTATAGAATGAACCAGACACATCCATTCAAAGTATATATATGTATATTAGTTATTTGGAATAACTAATGAAGAAACTACATACAACCCAAAAAATAATTTCCTACAATAGAGTAAAAATCAACCAGCCCTCTTCTCGCAACACTTGGTGTGTTTTTCTCCCCAATTCTTTTATAGCAAATTGAATTGAGGGATACCAAATTTCGATGTGGTGTAGACACGTCTTTGGATGGCTTCTACGTTGATGTCTCGCGTGAACGGATCAAACGAAGGAGGTTCAAAAGATTTCAAGCAAAGAGGTAATTCTTGATTTAAAAATTTTTAATCTCTCATTTAATTTTACCATTAGTCCCGTTTAGTATTATTATTATAGATTAAATACGTCGAACATCCGCGAACTACAAGGGTAACACCCCTTGATATCTTGGTTTTATTACGTTTCGATTTTATTCACGTATTTTACTCTACCGCTTCTGCTTGCACATTCTCGGGCTGATACACTCGCATTTTCGTTGCTTTCAAGTGGTATCAGAGCCCAGTTCGATGTAGGGGCTATGGTTTTGTATGAATATACATGATAATATGATTTAATTGCTTTTGAAGCATGATATTTATCCTTTTTCTTATTCTTGAATAATTATATGAGAAAACTAACTTGTTTAACTTTTGCAATTTTGGATGATTTAAAGTATTTTAAGAAAAAATTGGATTTTCTCATAAATACTTGTTTCTAATTTCAGTTTAATGTATGAAAAAAAAAAATGGATACTGTACCAGTACTCCCCCGACTTCTGATCCGGGTTTCTTTTTAAATTGTATTATAGTATATTTTTAGTGAGGTTTTCATTTTAAGCAAACCTATGGAGAAGAAGGTCCACGGACGAGGAGACCCATGGAGACGACGGCCCATGGAGATATCACAAGGCCCATCAATATCTTGATGGGTAAAATATTTTGTAATAGCATAGAGCCATCTTAGACAGTCTTTAGCCTCATTGTGGGCTTAGTGGTTCAAATAGGTTAGGCTCGTGATCATCTAATAGGGGTGCTAGGTTTCATTCCATCCGGTGTATTTATTTGATGTTTTAAATATTTGATAGTTATGCATGCAATGTTAATATGTGATGAGGTCTCGGTCTAAAACTCAATAATAACTTTCACTCGGTTGGACCAAGCTAAATATTAAGCCCATAATGGACTTGGATCAAAATAGTTTTGATTTGTCCAAGCCTTCCATCCACAACAATGTGGTGAAGAAGCTACCGATACCCAAGTGTGGTCTCACGAGTCGTGGCACATTTCGAATAGAGGAAAGCTTCTCTATTATTGTGAACGAAGGAACATATTTGTCATTTCCATGTCTCACGAGTTGTGGGGGGCGACGAATGAAATGTTTTGGTTGATGGGTCGCGCCTAACACCGAGTAACATGATTCACTTGGAGTCCTCGGAATAATGTGAAGAGGTCAGGTAAAAGATCTTGAAAATCTCATGGAATGAGAATGGTATTAGATACCTCCCATGAGGCTTTTGTTATGTGAATCGTAAAAGCGAGATATGAGAAGTTCGCTTGTGGACCCAAGCCCACTATGAAACATTATTCCTGAAACCCCACTTGAGAGTGGTGGGTTTTCGTATAAATAGTGGCAGAGTTAAAGACTGAAGATCAAGTCTTTAAGCTTAATTCTGAATATTACAATCAGTCACTATTTTCTATTTTCTAGAAAATGTCTAAAAACCCTTTAACCATGATAATGGAAACTAACAAATTCAATTGCACGAACTGCAACGACTGGCGGCAAAATCTGAGAATTGTCCTAGATTTTGAGAACCATGGCTGTGTCTTCGACAAGCCACTCCCACGATATTGTCGGAAGGCTCCTTGCTCGAAGAACGTGTTACATTCGAGAAGTGGCTTGAGGACAACCGCAAGGTCCGCCAGTATCATATTGGCTTCAATATCCAGCGACATTTCCCTTGATAATGCCTAGCGTGAAGGAATTTTATACGAATCTTGATAGGCATATCAGATATGCCGCTGCAAAAGCATTCTTCAGGACCAAGATAGCCAAAGGATTGTCTGTACAAAGTCACAAAGTTAAGACGCTATCCCTAGTGGAGAAGCTCGAAGACCTTAATGTTGGGCTTGATAATGATACGTACATTGATGTGATCGTTTAGTCACTTTGTCTATTCTACGACCCAGTTATTATTGAGAAGTCTTTTTATGAATGGACTTGAAAAGTCTTTTCGTGAGTTAGTTAATATGCTGGTCCAATATGAGGCGATGACCTAGAAGACTATGCCGGTGGTAGAGGCTTCAACCTGCAAAGCGAAAGGCTAGAGGGCCAGATACTTGAAGAGGAGGAAGAGTAAGGGAAAAACTGTTGCAGCTACTGCTAGCACTCCGAGAGCCCCTACTGCTCGTGGGAATGGACAAAGGGAAAGGAAACATCAGCAGTTCTCAGGGCTCGAAGGCAAATGATGTCTACATGCATCCATGAAAAGTGGCATTGGAAGAGGGAGTGCCACAACTCCTCTCCAACCCAGGTATGTTTGTGATTGAAGTAAATATGATAACTAATTTTGCTTTCTGGGTATTGGATACTGGCTGTGGAGCTCACATCTGTACCACCTTGCAGGTGGCGGTGGGAAGGTCATCATTGCGAAGTGGGATCTCTCAACTTAGTTATTAATGATCATAATGGGATAGAACTAAAAAACTTTTATTATGTATCTAGCATGATCAAAAATATCATTTCAATTCTTGTTTTAGACCATAATGGTTATAGATTTGCGATCAACAAAAATAATTTTTATTTGATGATTGATGATTACCCTAATATGATTGGTATATTACTCAATGGTCTTTATATTCTCCACAGTCTAATTGGATTATGATGACTAATACAAACAAAAATTAGATAATCATGAAAACGCACAGTTATGGCACGCAAGCTAGGCCATATCTAAAAAGATAGGATGAGAAAGTTGGTAGATTCAAAAAGTTTAGAGGTAGACAATTTGGACAACCTCCCAACCTGCGAATCCTGTCTGAAAGAAAAATCACCAAGAAGACTTTTGCTGGATAATGTACGCTTGCCAACGGTCTTTTGAATTTCATCCATACGGACGTCTGTGGACCATTAAATACTCCGGCTAGAGGAGGATACTCGTACATCATAACCTTTACCGATGATCACTCATGGTATAGTTATGTTTACCTAATGCTGTACATGTCTGAAGCCTTTGGAAGGTTAATGAAGTACAGACTTGAAGTCGAGAATGAAACTGGCCATAAAACTAAAGCCCTTCGATAAAACCGAGGAGGAGAGTATTTGAGCTGTGAATTCATTGATTACTTAAAAGACAGTTGAATTCTCTATCACTAGACTCCTCGTGGAACGCCACAACTAAAAGAATCGGTATGCCCAGGAATACAACAAAAAAATTTGAAAAACCAGTTCAAAGGGGTGTTCCCATGAAATTCACGGGCGTTCGGTGTTTGTCAAAAGCATAATAATAACAAAGTAAACATGCTAAACATGTGGCTAGATGATTAAACAAAAAGTACATAAACTTAATATGAAACCTTACCTTTTAATTCATTAGAAAACTGCAATGTGCGTTGTTCCCTTTATGTTCTTACATTCTGTTCACTTGAGAATTCAAACTAAAATTCCTCTAACTTGTCCACACCACAAAAATAAAAATGTAAAGTTCTTGTTCTATTGCTAGATAGAACAAAGAACCAAGAAGAAAAATAATTCCAAACACAACACTATTGTTTAGTGCTTTTGGATTGTTTTGTGTTCTAATTTGAATCCAATTAAAAATAAAACCAAAAGGAGAATATTCTAGAGAGAAAATGGATAGAAATTTCGTGGCTTTTCTGGCGGTTATGATGGATATGTGTGTACTTTTCGTATATAACATTCAATTAAATTCAAAATTCAATAACTATTAAGTTTGCCTCCAAGACAACCTATACAACCATATTCATATAACCACCAACCATGATAAAATAACTCTTCCATCATGTTCATCATGGTGAGGAGTTTCAACTCCTTCTTAACTTGCTCCAACCACCCTCAAATGGGCTTGGACTTCAAATATGCACCGGACTCGATTTAATCTAATTAAATTAAGCCCAACCAAAGTTCATTAATTTATTTAATCGAATTAAATAAATCTAATCTCAAATACTAATTAATTGATCCAATCAATTAATTAAGACAAACCCAATAAATTAATCCAATTAATTTAAAGGTGTTAAGTCCAAAAAAATAATTAATCCAATTAATTAATTCTTGAGCCATCCATCAAATGGATTGCTAAATAAATGATCCAATCATTTATATATATTCTTCTTGAATTAATTTAATCCAATTAAATTAATTTATTTCATCTTGAATTATTTCCAAATTAATTCCACCAATTCCATACTGATTTGTGTGTGGTTCACCCTCAACTAGACTTGGGATTGTGTCCAACACAATATTAATTAAATTTAATTTAATTAATTTATTTTTAATTAACCATTAATCGGAAAGTCCCATCACCATGAGTGGTCGTCTAGCAACGGTCCATGGCACTAGAGACTAGGTGGCGTGAACATTTAGCCTCCCGAGTACCATATGGGTAGGGTCCTTCCATCATCCGTCTCTCGGTCTAACTAGAATTGGGCATTGGTACCCATCCTGGACTAGATACTATGAGATGCGTATGCTCTATTGACTGACGTAGGAAACCATTCGCTACTTAACCAATCATTGTGGCCATAGACTCTAAGAGCACCAACCATCTCAAAGCGCATAGGAGACTCGACTGTCATATACTGACAGGTGACGGATTCTATCTTGGAACCCATCGTCCTTAATACCTATTCTGATTACATTGAACAGCACTTGTAATGACCACATCGAAGATATGGTCATCCTTCGTCAAATTCAAGATACAACCATAATATGCATGCAACTGCCATGGTTCCTCAAGTCTAAGGAATAATCTGTACTATCGGAGTCAGGAAGATCTAGTCATATCGACCAAGCCTCAAAGGCTTCCATATGACGGCTACCCGCAAGTCAATTCAGTTGGCTTGATTTATAGACGTCCAATGTCTGTCATCAGTGAAACACGATACTCATCCAATGAATGCAATTTTAGTACAAGTCTCAATAGGAATCTCGATGCCCAGCCTCGAGGTCCTCGACTTGGAATGTTTCAAACTTAACCTTTAGAAGTTGGTTTCATAGCCACTATCCAATGCGCAACCCAATTATATAGGTTGTACAATTTGGTTTGTGGCCTTTGTTGTGATGTTAAGCCTATAAACATAATCAGTGAGCACAACAAATACAATTGCTAGATAATGAATACTTACTTTATTAATAAACAATGTTACAATTACACCGAAATTGTGGGAACTGATTACATAAAGGCCAATCCAATTGGCTTTTTGGTCACCTATTCTAACAAACTCCCACTTGCCCTTAAAGTCAATCACTCATTATTCTCAATCGCATCTTTCCAAGATGTTGAGCATGAGCAATCTGCCACACCGACTTGGTCAATGAATCTACTATATTTTCTGCTGATGTGACTCGGTCCATCCGAATGTCACCTCTTCACACCATCTCTCTAAGCAGATGTTAGCGTCTAAGAATGTCCTTTGATCTGTGATGAGATCTCGATTCCTTCGCTTGCGCTATAGCCCCATTTTTATCACAGAAGATAACCACTAGATCGGCAATGCTAGGCACTATACGCAAATCTTGGATATAGTTTTTTATCCAAACCGCTTCCTTGGCTGCTTCCAAAGCCGCTATGTACTCAGCTTCAGTGGTGGAATCCGTTGTGGTATCTTGCTTGGAACTTTTCCAAGCCACTACACCACCATTCAATCTGAATACAAACCTTGATTGAGATTTAGCATCATCCTCATCAGACTGGAAGCTAGCGTCGTTGTAGCCTTCCAGCATTAACTCTCCACCACCGTAAACCAAGAACTTATCTTTAGTCCTTCTCAAGTAGTGAAGTATGGTCTTGACTGCAATCCAGTGAGCCTCACTAGCACATGCCTATATCTGCTCGTTACATTCAAAGCAAAAGCGACATTTGGCCTTATGCACTACAAAACATACTATATGCTACCTACGACTGAAGCACAGGGTATGTCAAATATTTTTTTAAGCTCCTCATCAGTCTTTGGAGACTGCTTCTTGGACAGCTTAACCCCATTCCTCATAGGAAGGAATCCTCGTTTGGAGTTTTCCATCTTGAATCTCTTCAAGACTTTCTGAACAATGAGGTTTGGTCCATTCCTAACATCCTTTTAGATCTATCCCTGATAATCTTAATGCCAAGGATGTAGGAAGCCTCACCCAAATCCTTCATGGAGAATTGTGTAGACAATCATGATTTAGTGTCACCTAACATCTTGACATCATTACCAATGAGTAAGATATCATCCACATAAAGCACTACGAACCGCAATTGAGCTCGGACTGACCTTCTTGTATACACAAAGGTCAAAGTCGTTCTTGATGAAATCATAAACCCGTATGGCCTCATCAAAACGGATATTCTAGCTTCAGGAAGCTGACCTTCTAGAGGTAGCTGACCTTCTAGATGGAAACCCTCCGGCTGATCCATATAGATGTCTTCCTCAACGAACAAATTAAGGAAAGTTGTTTTCACGTCCATCTGCCATATCTCATAGTCATACCATGCAACTATGGCAAGCATAATCCGAATGGACTTGTCCATGGCTACAGGCGAATAGATATCCTCCAAATCGGCCCCAGGTCGTTCAGTATACCCTTTCGCTACAAGCCTGGCCTTAAAGGTAGTAACCTTTCCATCAACTCCAAGCTTACGTTTGTAAACCCATTTACACCCAACAGGTTTAACTCCATTAGGTAGGTCAACTAACGCCCAAACCTTATTTGAAGTCATAGAGTCTATCTCGGATTTTATGACCTCAACCCATTTTCCCGAATCAATGTCCGACATTGCTTCCCATAGGTCTTTGGATTATTATCCAATTGACCAGTCAAACCCAGAAATCTATATCTCTCAGGCTGTTTGGACAATCTTGTTGACCTTTGGAGGACAGGAATATTGTTAGTGGGAACTATAGGTGCGGATGATGTCACTACATCCATTTTAGGTGTTGCCTCACTCGATTCCTAAAGGAGCAATTCCTCACGTTGGGTATCCGCTGGAAATTTTTTTTTCAAGAACACTGCGTTTCTCGAGGAAAAACCTTTTGTTCAGAAGAATCATAGAAATAGTACTTCGCAATTTTCTTAGGATAACCCACAAACCTGCACAAACTAGACCTTGAGCCTAGTTTATCTCCCACTAGTGTCTTGAATATGCAGGACTACCCCACACTCTCAAGTACTTGTTGGACGCAGGCTTGCCGTGCCATATCTGATATGGCGTCTGGGGCACGGTCTTAGAAGGCGCCATATTCAACAACTTGGGTACCATCTCAAGAGCATATCCGCAGAAGGATAAGGGCAGTTTGGTAAAACTCATCATAGATCAAACCATGTCCAAAAAGATTCAGTTCCTCCTTTTAGAGACCCCATTAAGTTGTGGCATTCCAGGAGGAGTCCACTAAGAGAGAATTCCATTCTCTTTTAGGTAATCTAAGAATTCCCCACTTAAATACTCACCACCTCGGTTCGACCGAAGGGTTTCAATTTTGCGACCAGTTTGGTTTTTTATTTCAAGTTTGAACTCTTTAAACCTTCCAAAGGCCTCAGACTTGTACCTCATTATGTAAACTTAAGCATACCGTGAGTGATCATCAAAAAAGTTTATGATGTAGGAAAATCCACCTCTGGCTTGTGTATTCAGTTCCCCACAGACGTCTGAACGGATCAAATCCAACAGATCACTAGTAAGCCTACTTTGTCCTATAAAAGGCTTCTTGGTCATCTTCCCTTTCAAACAAGACTCGCAGGTTGGTAGGTGATCCAAATTATCTATCTCTAGAGTTTTTAAGTCTACCAACCTTTTAATCCTATCTTCAGAGATGTGACCTAGCCTTGCATGCTAGATCTGTGTGTTTTCTTGATTTTCCATTTTACGTTTGTTTTGAGCAGTCATGACGAAATCATGCTATTGGAGAATATAAAGACCATTATGAAGTTTGCCTAGTAGATGTGTAGAACCATTCTTCATCAAATAAAAATAATTTTTATTGATCATAAACTTAAAACCAGCATTGTCCAACAATGAAATGGAAGTTATATTCTTGATCATGCTAGGTACATAATAGCAATCTTTTAATTCTATCCTAACTTGATCACTAACAGCTAAGCGGATTATCCCTACAGCTTCAGCAGCAATAGCCTTGCCATAGCCATGCTTTAAAAAACTTCGTCTTTACTTAGCTTTCTGCTTCTTTCCAGTACCTGCAAATCATTACAAATATGAGCTCCACAACTAATATCCAATACCATAGAAGCGGAATTAGTTATCATGTTAACCTCAATAAAAAATGTACTGGCATTGGGAGATGAGCTTGGGGCACTCCCTCTTCCAATGGCCCTTTTCCTGACAATGCATACAGACATCATTTGCCCTTATTGACTTGGAACCCACCTTCCTTTTACCTTTGTCCATCCCCACCGGGGCAACAGGAGCGCTCAAAGTGCTTGCAATGGCATTTGGCTTACCCTTCTTCTTCTTCTAGCGTCTGGCCCCCTTGCATTTTGCTTTACAGTTCGAAGCCTTCCCGACTAATACTGAGGGTGCAGACTTTTTAATAGTTGTATCGTATTGGACCAACATGTTAATCAACTTATTTATGGTATTCGCAAGCCTATTCATGTTGTAGTTTACAGCAAACGGGTTGTAAGAGGGAGGAAGTGACTGGAGGATCATGTCAATGTGCGTGTCATTATGAATCCCCGCTTGAAGATCCTCGAGCTTTTCCACAAGCGAAAGCATCTTGATCCCAAGCTCTTTGACAGAGGATCCCTCAGTCATCTTGGTGCCGAAAAATACTTTTGTGGCGGCATATCTAATATGCCTATCCGGAACCGCATAAACTTTTTTCATGCGGAGCATTATCGATGCAGCATCATCGTGCCTATCGCACTGTTTCTGGATATCATTTGTCATTGATGCCAGTACGATGCTGCGGACCTTCCGATTGTCCTCGTGCCACCTTTCAAATGTCACACGTTCTTCAGATGTGGACCCCTCCGGTAAGGTCTTAGGAATAGACTTATCCAGAATGTAAGTCTGGTTCTCGAAATTGAGGACAATCCTCAGATTTCTAATCCAATTATTGTAGTTCGTTCCATTAAATTTGTTAGTCTCCAAAATCATGGCTAATGGATTATTAGACACCTACATTCAAAATATAAAGCAGAAATTAGGAATTGATTGTAACATTAAATACAAGTTAAGACTTGGTCTTTAGTCATCAACTGCTCCCATTATTTCTTCCAAAGCTCACCACTCTCAGGTGGGGTTTCAGGAAACCAATTCCTAGTGGGCTTGGGATCCACAAAAATAATTCTCCATGTCCCGCTTTTACGCTTCACAAGGAAAAAGTCTTGTGGGGGTTAACCATTATCATTCTCATCCGATGGGATTCCGAAAATATTTTGCCTCACCTCTTTATATGATTCTGAGTACTCCAAGCAAATCACATTACTCAGTGTTAGGCCCAACACATCAACCAAATGAATATCTCCACTATCGCCCCCCACGACTCGTGAGACAGGGAAACATGAGAATATTTCATTTGTTCATAATAATAGTGTAGCTTTCTTCTATCCCAAATGTGCCACGACTCGTGAGACCACAAAAGGGTAGAAGTAGCATCCACACTACAATATCATGGATGGAAGGCTTGGAATTATCAAACAATTTGATTTAATTCCATTTTGGGCCTAATATTTACTTGGACCATCCAAGTGAGAGTTCAAGTTAGTTTTGACCGAGACCTCATTACTATAATATTTTGCATGACAAAGTTTTAATGATTGAGTATAAACGCATTCTAAACACATCATATGTCAAAAACTAAAAAATTTACCACATGCAAAAATAAGCCTAGCACGCCCCTTTTGGATGATCAGAAGCCCAATCCTAAGCGATGCACTGAGCCCCCAGTGAGTCCATGGTCAATCTAGTGGCCTAACTATTATAAATAAGTAACGCATTATCATTCTAATGGTCCTTCCTCTTTGTTCTTGTTCTGTCGTGAGCTCCGTCCAACAGGCCTAGGCCTTCATCTCCTTGGAATCTTACATTTCTTCAAAATAAATAAAACTTCCCATTAATTCCTAACTACACTCATTACAACTGAAAATGAAAACTCCAATCAGAAGTTGGGGGGAGTACAAAAGGAGAGAGAAAGCAAGCCTTATTATTCCAAGGCTAAAAAATGAAAGAAGAAATTAAAACAAAGATGCACGTAGGCTTCACCCAACATTAAATAAACCGTACATTCGGCCAATGGGCTTTGTGATCATTCCCATTGTTTATCCAATAAACAACAATTAACACATTTATATCAAATATAAACATGGTAAACAAATAAATACAATCCATGTATTTAACAATTGATATCGAATATCAAAAACAAAATAAAACATAATTAAATTCAGAAAATAACATACTAATAATGCAATTAACAAATGGATATCATAAATAGATCCAATGTACAAATTTTCTTTTGTTTGTTTGGAAACCATTTCCAAATTAATTTAAGGCACAATTTAATTTTAGAAAAATCCAATTTTAATTAAAATTAAAATTTTCCAAAATTAATAATTTTAGAAAAATTGTAGAAAATAGAAAAATCTAATTTTTCGGAAAAAACGGCACAAAACAGCCCAGCCGTTCGAAACAACAAACGGCCGTCGGTTGTCGACCGCACGTGCGCGCCCGCACAGACATCCCTGCCGCACACTGGGCGTGTGCCTGTGTGCTACCGCTTTGCCGGCACGCACGACAACGGGTGCGCGCCCGGCCGCACGCGCTACTGGCCAGTGACCGGCCGGCAGGGCAGGAACGGCTGTAGTGCTCTATTTTTCAAATTTTATTTTGGTTGAATTTTGACAATTAGAAAAGTAAAATAAAATCATGCATTTATAGAAAATTCAATTTTCAAAAATGCATCCTTAATTTAAAAGCAAAATTAATACATATTTTCTAAACATATAATCATGCTTTAAAGCCATAAAACATGCTTCACAAAAGCGAATTAGAGACGTTGTTCATGCTCAATACATAATAACATATTAATCCTAAAGCCACAACACCAAACTGGCTTTGATAACATTGAAAGAATCGGTATGGCCTGAGAATGCTACGGAAGCGTAAAATAAAAAAATTTTAAAAATTGAGTCAAAAGGATGTTCCCTTTGGAATTCCTGGGAGTTCGGTGTTTGTCAAAAGCATAATGATAACAAAGTACATGCTAGACATGTGGCTAGAGGATTAAACAAGAAGTACAGAAATATAATCTGAAACTTTACCTTTTGTTTCCTTAGAAAACTGTAACGTGCATTATTCCCTTTATGTTCTCCCATTCCGTTCACATGATAAGTCAAGTTAGAATTCCTCTAAGTTGTCCATACCACAAAATGAAAAGGTAAAGTTCTTGTTCTATTTCTAGATAGAACAAAAAACCAAGAAGAAAAACAATACCAAACACAACACTATTTTTTAGTGTTTTTGGATTGTTTTGTGTTCTAATTTTAATCCAATTCAAAATAGAACCATAAGGAGAATATTTTTGAGAGAAAATGGAGAGAAATTTTGTGGCTTTGGTGGTGGTTATGATGGATATGTGTGTAGTTTTTGCATATAACATACAGTTAAATTCGATGAGTGCAATTTTAGTGCAAGTCACAATAGGACTCTCAATACCCAGTCTTGAGGTCCTTGACTTGGAACATTTCAAACCTAACCTTCAGAAGTTGGTTTCATGGCCACCATCTAATGCGCAACCCAACTATATATGTTGTACAATTTGGTTTGTGGGCTTTGTTGTGATGTTAAGCCTATAAACATAATCAGTGAGCACAACAAATACAATTGCTAGATAATCAATACCTTGTATTTGTTGGTTCTCGTCCTTGTTCTTGGGATTGCGAAATTGGTCATATTTTAAGGTTAGTAGGACTAAAATTGTCTTATGTATAAGAACATGCGAAAGGACAAAGTAACAAATGCAAGTGGATAATTACCTTATTCCCTGAGATTTAATGTCAATATAAATGTTCATTTAGCTTTTGTGATATATGTATGTTTTTATAAAATGTTAAGTGTGAGGAATTAGATTTATTGAAAGAAATATGTACAGTAGGGGGTTTTGTGTAAGTTTCTTTTTGTTTTTTTATTGAGTGGGTGTTTATATAAATACGACTATAATATCACACCACTTCTATTCATTTTCGGCCCATCTCGGAGATAAACCAAAACAGGCCACGTGTTTGGGTGGATTTAATTCATCTAGACTGTGCGTATTTTGTTTTGTTTTAGATTTTGCCTTGTTTCTCAACATCATATACAAAATTCAGTTAAGTACATTCTCATGTTTTTCTCCCATCATCACTCCTCCCACCATCCGTCGTCTTTCGCCGCCAGGTTTCAAACCGCCATCGCCCACATTCTGTGCAACAACCCATTCTGCCGGAGATGGTGGGGGAACGCGCTCAACCAAAATATTTTACCTTGAGCATCCCTTCTTTGTGTAGAAGCTGATTCTGGACTTCAAATCACAGTGGTAAGCACCGCAGCTGCGGCAAAAATTGATGGCAGAGATCAATTAGTGATGGTTGATTTGCTGGGTTTTCTTGTGGTGGTGGTGGCGGCAGTTTCACCCGTCGTCAATGTATTTCCGGTGGAAGTTACAATTGCTACTAAGCGGTTTCTTAGCTCTCCTGCAGCCCACTTCGGGTTAGAAATCGAAGTTCTTCTCACTTTGTGCAATTTTTGGTGGAATTCTCTAATCTAGCAAACAAACACAGAGAGATAAATGTATTTGTTAAATTCTATAGTATGGTACAATTTATTAACTATATTCTATTTAAATCTATACATATTTACAGATATGGTGTAGTTAATTTAAATCCATTCTATTTATAAACATGCTACAATTAATTTAAATATATACTATTTATCAAAAAATGAGGCCTTAAAATAACTAACGTTGGCTGTGTGTTTTTACTAATTCATAAAAAACTTTATAATCTTAAATTATTTAAATAAATTCATCAAATATATTATTGAAGTAGTCTATTTAAATTTAGTAATTCGAATAGAACGTCAAAATAAATTCTTAGCCTGTTACCAATGTGCATAAAATTTTTTATTAAATATATATTTATTATTTATGAAATAAAACATAAATTGAGTATGATTTTTCATACAAAAATATATATACAATAATATATACAGTTCAATCCACCTACAAGTAAAACAATATATATAATTATATGGATAAATTATATTTTACCATAAAAACTATGTCCATTCTTACACTTTGCCGCCGAAACTTATTTTTTGTGTTAACTTACCATATCAACTTTGCAATTGCTCTTTGCCATATATGATCATCATTATATTGATCTTTCTGCGGAAAAAATATTACAGCCTGTTCATATGTAAAAAAATATCACATTATATAACCTTTAAGTATCACATGTGCATTTCATGTGATTTTGGTTTTTACAAAACAAATGGTTGAGAAATAGTTATAAATTACAAAGTGCAAAATTTCATAAAGTTGAAATGGTAAGTTGACACAAAAAAAAATTTAGATGTCAAAGTGTAAAACAACCATGTTCTGATATTAAAATATAACTAACCTTAATTATTAATTCATATAAAAGAGACATAATTTGACAATAAACAATGAATTTTTCCTTCCATGATTCAAAACCAAACTTACAACACCTATTTTACACTATGTAAGTTATATCAAAATATAAATCCAAACTTACATATTATTTCTAACACATACTTATTTATCTTTATTTTTTTCTCATTATCTCCCAAAACACAACAAAACACTCTAACTATAAAACAAAACATAATGCACATATTTTGTAGCTCTACACACTTTTTTCCTACTGCTTCGCCGCTTTCTGTCGGCCATATCTTCTACTTACACCGTAAATTCTGCAGCTACGCCGCTGCAATTATCAGAATTTCCCACTTCTCCAGGCTAGTCTTGAAGAAGCCACAATAAGAAAATTTTCAGAGAAATATGGTTCAAGAATCTCATCCACTTCTAGAAAGTTCCAACACAAAGATTGGTCAGGAATTTATCTAGCACGCATGAAAGTTCCAAAAAAAACATTATTCAAAAATCACATCCACCTCCAGATGCAGTTCCAGCTACCCATAGCATAGTTTCTTATCACAATCGTCAAGTGACGGCCGGCGGCGGTGTTCCGCCATTTTTTAGGGTATCTCGCGTGACGGAGTAGAAGAAGATTGCGAACTTGAAAATTACAGCACCGGCACGGTCTAAGTTGTTTTCCAAAATTATCACTTCGTGTTCAGTTTTCATATTTGATTCTCCGCTCCCTAATTTTTTAATATATTTATGAGGCATCTCTCAGTTAACATGTATATGCAAGATTGTTTTATCTGAAAGGTATCTCTTTGTTTAATATCTGAAATTTTAGGGAGGTAGCTCTTCCGCTGTAACTATTATGTGCATTTTGATATAGAAGGATTGGGGATTCCGAAAAGCTCCCCACCTCTAGGTGGTTTTTGTTGAACAAAAAAAAAGTGTTGTTGTAGCAACGGATATGGGATTTTTCTTGTTGGTAGAAATTGCTTCTACAAATTGAAGTAAACCCAGCAAAAGTAGATAAGTTTTGATGTAAGGGCATTCACTATCCATTCTTTCATGCAAACATTCTTTGAAGGTTATGTTTGCTCTAATTCTAGTGTTTGAAACTGAGTGTTGAGTAATTAAAGAGTTGGATTAATTTCGTTTTCATCTTGATCATAGTTGACATTCAACTAAGCTATGATGGAATGTTTTAGTCTCTCCTTTCTTGAATTACAAAATAGTGCATGCTCAAATTACAGTTTTAGTTCCATAGGATAGGAATTTAACACTTTTAATCCTCTATTTTATGAAATTTTTAAAATGCTTATAAAATTTGAAAAACCCGACAAATTCAGTCATATGCTTTATAAAATTTTCAAAATGGTTTAAAAATTGGAAAAACTTGACACAATTATTCTCATAAATCTCGTAAAGTAGAGGACTAAATGTATCGAATTTTCACCATTTTGAGACTATTTTTAAAAATCCTATCAAGTAGTGGACTAAATATGCCCAACTTTTTGAATTTTGGGATCATTTTGTTATTTATTTAAAGTAGAGGACTAAAAGTATTGAATTTCCCATCTTATATAACTAAAAATACAATTTTGCCTACAGTGCATATATAGGGAAAAAAATGCATATGTATGTGTGATTGGATTGCCTCAATATACACAAGGTGTTTGTACGAGCTTAAAATAAATTTTTATTAGTATATTGCTGAAAATTTGTTGAAAAAATGCTTTAGAAATTTTGATTTTGAACTATTTAAAAATTAAGTTCATTTACGTCTAAATGCATAAGTAGCGATCCCTTCCAAGTTCTGCAACGTATTTGAAAAGAATATAAGTGTAAAGTTGTTTATCCAAACAGTCCAATTTCAACCTTTTTTTTTTCACTTTCAAATTTTGCTATAAAATACTTTCAAGTTTGAACAGCTTAATTTACAACTTTTTTACTACTATTATTCCCACCAAAACGATAGAAGCTATATGCTTGCTGTAGTGGAAAAATGCTAATAAACCCTTTGTGATATTACAAATGAACAAATTACCCCCTTATAAAATAATAAATAGTGATTTTACTTTCCTGTATTCTTTAAAATACAACAATTTATCCTCCTATGATTTTTAAAATGAAGCAAGTTACCTCCCTTTATAAGTAGGTAAATTGCTTCATTTTAAAAAGTATAGGAGGGTAAATTGCTATATTTTTTCCATACAGAATAATATATTCATTTTTAATATAATAGGGAGTAAATTGCTATTCACCCCCTGCTTTTTGAACTATAAGTAATGGTTCTTTACTTGAGTACCATATTTCTTTAAATGATTGTCCAACCAGCCTAATTTAGCGTTAAAAGATCTCGAAAGATTTAAATTGAACACTCTAAAAGAAATATGTGTTTCCTTCAAATGTTTTTGTTGATTCGTCAAATGTTTATTATGTGAATTAATTTGTTACATCCTTTCATTTTTTTTATTTCACTAAAGTGTATATTAATATTACTTATTATGTACATAAATTAATTGTGTCATTAAATTTAAATTTGATGTTTAATATATTACTTTGAGTTAATAAAATTACTCTGAGATCACATTACTTAAATTTTATTATCCAGTAATATGTTATAAGTTTGTTGAACTATATAAATTTGCACTCTTAATTATTTTTTTAAAGATATTTTTTGATATATAATTTTTTTGTAAAAATATTAATACTCAATTACATTTATATCTATCATACATACACATATAAGCACATCCATCTTATTGGGGAGTACGTCCTTTGTGCAAGGCGTACTTTCAAGACATATCAATATTTGTTCTTTACTTGCCCTTATGCTCGGCAATATATAAGACTATTATGTAAAGAGGTCCAATTTTCATGGACAAATAGGGGATGGAATATTAACGTATTTATTGCTGCAAGGAGATGGTGGGGAAAATATGTTGTGAATGCGGCTTATCGAAATCTTTTGGCATCCCTGGTTTATCACATCTGGCAGGAGTGGAATCGTAGGAGATGTCAACAATTGGAGCGAGACGCATCGACTCTTACTCACCTTATTCTAGATGAACTTAGATTACGCATACTTAGTACTGAGCTACCTAATAGGATTAGTAGAATTGCAATATATAGATGTCGAATTCCATGGCACTACATACTCGGCCATGTAATTGTATAGCTTGTATATTTTTACACTTAATACAATTTACCAGTATCGAATTTTTTTTTTATATATATACATATATATTGACATCCGCATTTTCTACCTCGATCTCTAATATGTCATATAATGGCTATATATATATAGATGATCGATAACTTTTTTTTCAATTTTAGGTTCAAGTATATTATCTGTGTAACGTTCTTATCCCTAAGAACAACATTATATATGACAAGGATAAGCTATTCACGTCAAAATTGGATACACATTGCTCTATTTATATATGATATAGATATAAAATATGTTCTAGAAAGAACTGTAGAAAATAGCAATATGTGTGTCAGTTGTTAGAAATGGTGATCAGAAAGCCAATTCGATTGGCAGTTTTGGAAACCATTTAGCAATATTTATGAATGTAATATTATCTTGATGAATGTAGTAAGCATTCATCTATGGCACCGTGTCTTTGTTGTGTTTATAATTTACGTTGAACAGTGTTTTAACGTCACAATAAATGCCCATAGACCAATTGAATAACCCATATAGTTATATTGCGCATTAGATGGCTGCTATGAAACCAACTTCTGAGGGTTGGTCTGTAACATTCCAAGTCGAGGACCTCCAGACTAGGCATGATATCCTATAGAGACTTGCACTAAGTATTGCATTCATTGGATGAGTGTCGTGTTTCATCGGCGACAGACATGGGATCTCTATGCAATTTTAGTGGATTAGTTGACAACGTTGTTAGCTGGTTGAACTGACTCGCGGGGATCGTCATATTCGCCTTAGAGGCTTGGTCGGTATGACTTGAATTTCCAGCTCCGATAGTACAGGATTAGTCCTTAAACTTGAGAAATCATAGCAATCGCATGCATATGATGGCTATATCTTGGATCGACGAGAGATGATTGTGTCCTCGATATGGTCATTATAAGTCTTTTCTAGTGTAGTCGGATCATGTATTGAGGATGATGGATTTTAAGACAGAATTCATCCTCTATCAGTATATGATGGATATTATCTCCTATACACTTTGAAATGGTTTAGACTCTCTAAGTCTATGACCATAGCGATTGGTCGAATAGGAAATGGTTTCTTATGTCGATTAATAAAGTAGACGCATCTCAAGTATTTAGCATTGTTTCCTGTTCCAGGATGGGAACTGACGCCCAATTCCATGCCCTAGACTAAGACTAGGAGATGGTCGACAGACGGACCCTACCTGTATGGAACTTGAGAGCCTAAATGTTCACGCCAACATTCACCTTGTCTCCAGTTCCATGGACCGTTGCTAGACGGCCACCCATGGTGACGGGCGTTTCCGATTAATGGTTGATTGGAAATAATTATTTAATTGATTGTGTTGGATATAAATGCCCAAGTCTAGTTGAAGGTGAACCTAAAGAGTCACACACAAATCACTATGGAATCGGTGGAATTTATTTGGAATTAATTCGAGAAGAAATGAATTAATTTAATTGAATTAAATTAATTCAAGAAGAATATATATAAATGATTGGATCATTTATTTAATAATCTATTTGATGGATGGCTAAAGAATTAATTAGTTAGATTAATTAATTTTAGGCTTAACACCTTTAAATTAATTGGATTAATTTATTTAGTTTGGCTTAATTAATTGATTGGATCAATTAATTAGAGTTTGGGCTCAGATTTATTTAATTAATTATCGTCCAATAGACTTTGGTTAGGTTTGATTTAATTTGATTAAATCGAGCTCGGTGCATATTTAAAGTCCAAGCCCATTTGAGGGTTTGTTGGAGCAAGTTTAGGAGGAGTTGAAACTCCTCACCATGATGAAGATAATGGAGTGCTTATTTTCATCATGGTTGAAGGTTATGTGCATGTGTGTGTATAGGTTGGAGGCAAACTTGGTGGTTATTGAATTTTGAATTCAATTGTATGTAATATACAAAAAACTACACACATATCATGTATAACCAACAACAAAAGCCACGAAATTTTGCTCCCTTTTTCTCTCCAAAAATCTTCTCATTTTTGTTCTATATTGAATTGGATTCAATTTTAAACATAAAACATTTCAAAAGCACTAATCAATAGTGTTTGTTTCCAGTTATTTTTTCTTCTAGTTCTTTGTTCTATTCTATCTAGCAATAGAACAATAAGTATATCTCTTCCTTAGTGTGGTGTGGACAAATTAGAGGGGTTCTAATTTAGATTTTAAAGTGAACAGGAGAACGTAAAGGAAACAATGCATGTTGCTGCTCAACTATAGAAACAAAAGGTAAGGGTTCAATTTTGTTTCTATGGTTTTGTTTCATCCTCGAGCCACTTGTGTAGCATTGTTATTTTTTTATTATTATGCTTTAGACAAACACCAAACGCCCAGGAATTTTAAAAGGAACACCCCTTTGAACCGTTTTAAATATTTCTTTTCATTTCACGCTTCCGCCGTGTTCCCAGACCATACTGATTCTTTCAGATACTCCATCCAGACACCATCCCATAGGCAGGTAGGTCATTCACAGTCCACATCATCGCTACCCGCATAATTAATTCCTTGTCCATTGCATTGTCGTATGTTTGAACACCTACATGCCACAATTATAAAGGCTCTTCAACTAGACGCTTTGGATTAGAACAGCCCAAGAACACCATCGTAATAAACATGTGCTCAGAACTTGTGCACATACCTAGGGGAAGATTGTATGATGTAAGTATAAGGAGCCAATATGAATAAGTACGACCGTACTGCCCATGCGGTGTAAACCCATTTGTGCAAAGGCCTAGTCGAACATTACATGACTCTTTAGAAAAATCAGGATACATCTGGTCAAAATGCTTTCAAGCCTCTGTATCAAAAGGATGACACATGGAGCTGTCGTCCTCTCTAATGTGTGGCATGCCATGTCATGTGCTCCACAGTTGCTCTCGAGGCATACAACCTCTACATACAAGGAGTAAGTCATAGGTACCTAAGAATGACATACAGTGACTTCTTGTGGCCGGCGTCTTGCTCCCACGTCGGTATCTACCTAGTGTCTCTACAAAACTTTCAGTATTCGTCGTCCCACTAGTACAACATGCAACCATTCTCACACGCCTCAAGTTTTGAATGGGTAAACCCAAATCCTTTATCAACTTTTTCGTATCGTAGTAATCTCTTGACACGATGTGACCGGAGGGTAGATTTTATTAGCCCACTAGAATTTTCGATCATACGATCGCTCAAAAATATGGTTGTCCATCTTGATATTCACCAACTCAATACCAGATGCAAATTGAGATTGTGTACAACCGTTGCAAATTGATGGTCGGCAGTATGCACTAGATCATAAAATCAATCTGCCAATCCAGACACATAGTCGTAGGGGCCACTATTGTAATAATATGAACTAGGACCGGCACCAGTATGATAGAAGCTCGTACCATCATGAGGCACAGCATCATGAGAAGAAAAAAATAACTCAGCCCGACTACATCAAAAACCATCTTCTGTGCCCAATCCATCTATTGTTCCATCACCCCAATGTCAATAATTATCCTCCTCATAAGCAGCTGGAGTTTGCTTTATCAGCACTAGAGAGGCAGTCACAACATCAAAGTACTCCTACACCCTCTCCTCGCCATGCGAAGTCCAATTATCACATTTTGGCATAATCCCTCGCATATACAACATAAAACTGACATTGTTGGGTGTTCTGAACTTTGTACTTTTGCACTTCCAGCAAGGACACCTAGTTTTATCTCCATTCATATGTCCATGCTGACATTTGGCCCATTCTGTGAAAGTCTTAACCCTATCCTCAAGATCTAGTGTAAGACCAGCCCTCCTGGGAGGTTCTCATCATACATGCATCTCCTTAATTTTTGAAACAAAATGATATATCATTGCATATTGAAATGTAGATATATATATGACCTGTAGGAATTGATGGGTAGTGATCCAATCCAAATCAAATCTATTTTTCTAATGGATAGGCCTTGGTCAAATGATATGCATAGGGGCTAAGTCTAGTTTCTTTCTTTTAATGGGCTTGAGTAAGGCCAGACCTTATCCATTGACAACCCTAGTACATATGCAGCGAGTCATGATTAATGTTGCACCTGATTCGAAAAATTTTCACATCTATTATGATTGATAATATTACCATTTTATTTTCTAGTAGTGACAATTTATTTTAATTTTCTTCTTTATTTGTTAGGTGGGGGGCTGAGCAAGAATTTAAGAAAAAAAAAGGAGAAAGATATCTAATACAATTTTGCCTTAAATATTTGAGTTGATGCATATCTGTCAATAAAATAGAAAAAGTGTGAAGATCAATTTAAATAGGAGGAGAGTCATGATTGATGTGGAATCTTGTTTGAAAAATTTTCACATTTATTACAAGGGTTGATATTATAACTTCATTCTCCAATTGGGGGAATCTTATTTGCTATTCTAGAGGAGGGATGTTAAGAAAGAATGGGAAATAATATATTCTACATTACTGCAATAAATATTCGAGTGGTTGCATACTTTGCAAGAAAACAAGAATATGTGAAATAACAATTTAAGGAGGAGATAAGTCATGACTCAATGGCATCTTCTGCAATTATTTACATTTATTAGAAAAGGAATGTATTAATTTCTTTTTATAACTGGTTGTAATTTATTTATTTATTTTTTTTAATTGGGAAAAGAACAATTTAAGAAGGAGGTGAATAATGTTTGTGTCATCTTGTTCGAAAAACTATTTATATTTGTGACAAGTGATAGTATTATTATTATTTTATAATCTATGGAAATTTTTTTCCTTTCTTGGAGGGGGATGGATTTTAGGAAAAGGAGAGCGAGAACAAATGTATGAGACACTATTACTCTAAATATTTGTACAGATGCATATCTATCAAGAAAATAGGGGAATTGAAATAACCGTTAAGTTGGATGTGATTCATGCCTGATGCAGCATATTGTTCAGAAAATCTTCACATTTATTATTAATGATTGTACTGTAATTTCAGAATTTGGTCGTACCAATTTGATTTTTTTTTTTTTTTTTTTTGCTTTTCCCAGTGGGTTTGCATGATTGGTGTTGAATTTGTTGTTTTTAGTGAAAAATAATGGGATGGGCACAAGAGAATCATTTAACTAACTACAGCTCGATGTGTTTAAACCTTTACATTGTACATATCCAATGTACTTACTAGAATTCAGTAACAATGACTCAAAAAGTTAGCCAATAATAGAGATGTACTAAGTACTTGCATTTCTTATAATGGCATTATAAATTCATAGTAAGATTGCATTTGATAATCGTAATTAATGTATTTTTATGTTTGATTTTGTATGCAAATATGGAAATGAAAAATTAAAAGTAGAACAACAACTAGAAAATCAAATTAAATATATTCATTTGAAATTGACTAAGTTAAGGACTATAATTTTTTCTTTTTTTTTTAAGATTATTAAAACACCCAATTTGTTCTATCAACAAAAAAATAAAATCAAATCAAATAGCCATTAATCAATTGTGATTATTATTCATGTCTATCTCCTCGAGAGTGATGATATTTTTATTTGAAATAGCCCAATTTACTTTGATTTCTTTCATGAACCATGTTTATACAGTAAAGTTTGATATACATTGCATCAGATATGTCTTTTTTCACCTACTTCTTTTATGCATCTTTTCATAGCAATAGTTTGGACTTTATCAATTTGGTGGTATTGCATAACGGTGTGAAAGTCGACATTGTGGCGTTATCACAATCTCAAGTATGTAAAATTTCAATTTTATTGAGAAAGAAATATTTAATCAAATTATTTTGCCGCGTGAGACAAAAAGCGAGAAATGTATTAGACGCTATTACCCTAAATATTTGAACAGATGCATACCTATCAAGAAAATACGAAAACGTAAACAATCATTAAGTAGGATGTGAGCATGCTTGATGTAGCATCTTGTTTAAAAAATCTTCACATTTATTATTTGAGATTATATTCTAATTTTCTTATTTGGTTGTGCCAATTTGTTTGTTTTTTTCTCTTTTCCAGTTGGTTTGTAGGTTTGTTGTAGAATTTATTGTTTTTCGGTGAAAAAAGATGGGATGGACGTTTGAGAATCATTTCATTAACTGTTGTTCGATGTATCAGAACATTTTCATTGTTCGCTATCCAATGTACTACAAGAACTCAGTAACAAGGATTCAAAAAATTGGCCAAAAATAGAGAATTTGTATTAAGTGCTTGCATTTCTTGTAATGGCAATATAAATTCATAACAAGATTGCATTTGATAATTCTAATTAATGCATTTCCATTTCTGATTTGGTATGCAAATATGGAAACTGAAAATTGAAAGTAGAATGACAATTAGAAAATCAAATCAAATATGTTGCTTTCAAATTGACTAAATTAATCACTATAGTTTTTTCTTTATTTAAGATAAATAAATACTCATTAATCAATTGTGATTATTATTGATACCTATCTCCTCGAGAGTGATAATATTTTTACTTGAAATGGTCCAATTTACTTTAATTATTTTTGTGAACCACGTTTATAGATAAAGATATTCGTTCATCAGTCGTAACTAAGACCACACACAATATTTAGAGAGTTCGGTTGTTGTTTGGCATTGATATCATATAGATGCAATAGTAAAGATGGAGAATATATTGCATTAGATGTGTCTTTTTCCACCTACTTCTTTGATGTATCTTTTTATGGCAATAATTAGGATTTTATGAGTTTGGTGCTATTGAAGAACGGTGAGAAAGTCGAGATAATTGCGTTATCATAATCTCAAGAATGTGACATCTCGATTTTATTTAAATATTTATTAAAATTATTTTGCCACTTGAGAAAAAGAGCATTTGTATTTGATATAAATAAATAAAAACAAAATAACTATATCTATAAAATAATAATCAATTACAAATCATGCTTCAATTAAACATATAAAAGATTTTTTCACACATCAAAATTCAAGATTTTTCTTACATCAAAATTCAAGATTTTTCTTTTCTGATTTGTGAATAATAAAATATCTGATTTTATAAACTGTACAAAACCTGGGGGAGTTGTAATAGTGGAGTACCGTGTGAATATTGGTGACTTTTATGCAAGATTTTTATTGTAATAAATGCCTCATAATCCTAGTCAAGATTTTATCCTTTCTTGACTCTTTTCCATTTCATATGAAAACTTTGAAAAATCTAAAAAGACCACGTTGGCCAAACTCTCTAGCATATGTACCATCATTCTCCCGCCAAATCCTCTCTCTATTTTTTCTGCACACAGATAGCAAGCTCCATCAAATTCATTTTATTTCAGTGAAATTCGATACAAAATTTTACCTGCATTTTTCTCGATGCCTCTGACGCCTTCTTCGCTGAACGACAACGAGGTGCATATAGACTCCCTCCACACTTGCCATGCAATTGAGTTCTTTCTTGCTTTGCAAGCAAGACACAGTGGTCATCCCGTATTTTTTTTATTTTATGTTTCACTAATCAAGAATTGTAGAATCTTATTTTGTTGGCTAGTTTCAAGTTTTCTTTTTCATTTCTCATTGGTTAGTTTCAGAATCAATTGTTCAATGGATTTCATGTGAAAAGGTTTTGATTTGTGAAGTTATTTTTTTTTTTATAATGGCAACAAGAGAAAGTGATAGTTTTTTTCCAAAAGCTATGGAATTGGAGCTGCTTGTATCCATGAAAGGTAACTTAATAAGAGACTACTAAAGAGTATGTCATACGTTTTGTGCGTGCATGTACATTTGTGTGTTTGTCTGCACCCATTTAATTTTTTATTTTATTTTTATTTGTTTCTTGATTTTGGCTACTCGTCTTTCAATGGGAGCAAGAAAGCTCGAGAATGTGGGGTTTCTACGTGCATCATTATTTTTGTGTAAATACATAGCTCTAATATCATTCACTCTTGTAGGAGTAGCTTTTTATTCTTCTTAGTAATTCTAACCATTTAGCCTTCTACTATTCCTTGAATATCCCATAATGAATTACAATAATCCTCGTTATCAGATTCTCATTTTTTGTCTCCTAACTTTATAAGAAAAAACAAAAACAATTTTAGTTCTATGCCTCATTCTCCAAGATATTTTAATAGAACACATGGCCATTAGTGCCTTACAGTTTTAGTCCCTTGGTTAGGTGTAATGTGTAGCGCCCCCTTCGCTACAAGAGTTATATCTACCCTAAACGTCATAGTTATAGTAATCCCTGTGTTCATATACATACATTTGCACATAATCATCTAATCAATTTGCATACGTAATCACAACGTCATAACAACACAGTCAACCCACAACATCATATATATACAAATCAAACACCATAGGTGATCCACCACAATTGATCTCTACGCCTATGTTCTCTTTATACAAACAAAATTAGATTTGTACTCTAGCTGACAAGAGGAGAAAACAGCATACTGGCCCGACCTGACTGAATATAGTGCGTAGACCTATTCTTCAACAGTCAGATACCTCAAAGTCTACTCCTGAAAGAAATGTCAACAGAGGGATGAGTCTGCCACTCAGTAAGTAAATAATCAGCCCTATCTATATATGTATATCAAACACAGCACAAACAGGACAAGTAGGCAACATGCATGGATTACAGTCAATTTAACTCCAACATAATCAATTGTAGTACACCACATAGCTATCTCACAATAAAATAATCAATTAAACTTCCTTTTTCCTAGTTTGCTTACCAGAAGGTGATATCGTGTTTTTTCCGTCAACTCAATCTCACCGTTATATAAATTTAAGTGAATCCCCTTGACAGTCGGCTCATCAATCTCATTTCGCATCATAGCTCTTTCAATTCGCATCATAGCTCTTTTATTTTGCATCATAGCTCTTTGCACATCACATCTTTTTCATATCGCATCAAAGTTTTTTTCATTTCATTTCTTTCTCATATCGCATGAAAGCTCTTTTCATTTCATTTCGCCTTACAGGCTTTTCAACACATCAAGGGGTATTTACGCCACAATTATAATCAATTTCCACCACTCCCTCATTTTCACATATCACCATTCTTCTAAGCAACTAGTAACGTAAAATAATATATCAACATATTCTCAGTTTCAAACATCCACAATATATCAAACAACAAACATAATATTCCAACGTATTTCCTCATTCCACGTGCACAATACCGTCAATCCAATCAAATCATTCATCACTCATATACTTTCAGACGAATCAATGGCAGCATGAACCACAAATTTATATAACAGTAATAGCACAAATAAAGGGAACATATATAGATAATACTAATTATTTACTTACCTCAACCTCACAACGTTTCTTTCTACTCAATCGCTATATTTACTTACCTCAACCTCACAACGTTTCTTTCTACTCAATCGCTAATTGTCAGTCCTTTCACCTCACCCTCGTATCCTATAATGAGTTATACAACATACAATTAATATATCGAGAATATCTTAATTTCTTTTAAATACAATATTAAATATTATTCGTACAATTTCTACTAATTCTTTAATATTCCACTTCTATCGAAGTAAAAATCTTCGTTTTTCCTCTTTATTAACATACCATTTATTAAATATAATTTTTGGAATATTCCTATGAATTTTCTATCAATTTCTCGCTATTGTACACTTTAATTACATACAATACGTAGAATTGCGTATTTGGTTAATAATTCCGATGGAATTATATAAATTAACTATAGTAATACTTAAATCTAATAAATTTAATAATCTAATTGATCAACGATATTATTTTTATATCCAATTTGATATTTAATTCGATACTACTTTAAATAGTCAAACTCGTAAAATACTCCGATTAAATAGTTCACCGCTCAAAATAAACAATATTTAATAAATAGAGTAATTAAGAAAATAATTATACTAATTAATATGAATTAAAATAGAAATTTTTGTACCTCGGTTTTTAGTTTTTCCGCGAGAGGGAAGGGTGCAACTTTTTCTTTAATTGTGTGTGAATATGTGTGAATGTGTGTATTGTTGTGCATGTGCCCACCGCCTCACTTCAAACTCTCACTCTCCTCAGCCATTATATATATATATATATATTATTTATGATATATATATAATATTATTATTTTATTTATTTAATTAAACTTTTCTCAAAATACCCATTACGTCCTTTCTAATTTCTTAATTAATATAATTTGCTCTCAAATATTATAACGAACTCCAATTTAACCCGTTTAAGTTTTATTATATTCCAATTATGGCCCATAATTTATTTACCAATTAACTAAGTTTCATAAAAATTTACCAATTAATCTCCCAATTATATATTATAATTTTTGGGGCGTTACATAACGTCCGCAGAATTTTTTTACGTAATTGGCAGACAAATTGATAATTATTAGAAATTTAAATTTAATTAGTAAACAAATTATAGATTGAATTTTGGATATAATAAAACTTGAACGGATTAAATTGAAGTTCGTTATAATATTTAAAAGAAAATTATAGTAACAAAGAAAATTAAAAATGACGTGACTGGTGTTTTGATAAAAGTATAATTAAATATTATATATGTATATAAATACTAAGAGAGGAGAGAGAGAGAGAATTGAGAGTGGGAGGTGGGGCCACTGACCCCACCGCCTCACCTCTCTTCACTCTTTTCCTTTCTTTTTCATTTGTTGTTTTTGTCACATACCACACACACATTTTTCAATTGCAATTTCTCTCGGCCGAAGGAGAAACAGAGGTTTGAAATTATAATTATAATTTTTATTAATTTATATAATTATATTATTTAACTACTTCGTTTATTAAATATTGTTTATACTAACCTTATACTATTTAATCGAACTACTTTATGATTTTAGCTATTTAAATTAGAGTCGAATTAAATATCACATTTGATATAAAAATAATATAGTTGGTTATTTAAAATATTAGATTTGTTAGATTTAATTATTATTAAACCTAATTTACACAATTCGATCGGAATGATTAATCCAATATTTAATTCTATGTATTGTTGCTTATTTAAATTATATAGAAACGATAAATTGGTAGAAAGTGCACGAACATTATACAATATTTTATTTAGAGTTTATAATACTCTAAATATATTGATTATACGTATAATATTCTATTATAGGACTTGACGACAAAGTAGAGGGTTGAGCAGTCCCTCGTGAAATCGAAGCATTAGGAAATTTAAGGTAAGTATAGCTAATTTTTGTTTATATATATAGCTATATGTGTAGTATTGTATATATATTATATATATTGATTTCTTGGATGTGATCTTCAACTTGACTTTATATTTATATATGTGCATTTTGTATATTGATTTTTTGTATAATGAGTTGTGGATTATTTGTTAGGTTACCTTAATATCGGTGAAATTGCTACTATGTGTCATATGTGTTTGTAATGGATGGACGTGAGAGTGGTATGATTACGTGGTCGTATAATTGATCGTTATATGACATCAAATTGGAAGTTATTATTGAGAAAATAATTATTATAAATAACATAATGATATTTGTCGTTGTAACTTGAAATAAAAGATGATACTTACCTAGTTGGAAACACAGTCAATGGTTTATGATAATGTGATTGATGAGACCCAGAGATTGCTGAGAGATAGTGGAAAAAAGTCGAACATGTGATGAACTTAGTAAATTGCACTCCACTGAATCGACTAAAATATGTTGTTTCCTTATTTGTGGGGAATGCCTTGATTTGGTAGAGGTCTTTAAAGAGGGGATATGAGCAAAGAGAAATAACTTGGGCTGAGTTTTAGAAAGAGTTTGATGATAAATACAGACCCAAGATGTATGGAGACAAGAAGAGGATGGATTTTTTAAATTTAGTGTAAGGGGTTGATCAGACAGTGGCAGAATATGAACTCCGTTTTGCGGCATTAGCCAAGTATGCACCAGAAGCAATAGTCGATTGTTATACAAAGGAATTGATGAATGAATGTTCTGGTGAATCAAAAGTAATATTTGTGGGAGATCGTCAAGTAGTACCAGTTTGTGTAATATCAGCCATGGAGGCAAGACAATTGATATTAGAAGGTTGTGAGGTGTATCTAGCCCATGTGGTAAATATCGAGACGGTTAATTCCATATTGGAGGAAATCCCAGTAGTGAGAGACTTCCTTGAAGTATTCCATGACGACATACCAGGTTTGCCACCGCATAGAGAAGTGGATTTTTCCATAGAAGCTCTTTCAGGAGTTGCTCCAATTTCTATTGCGCCGTACAAAATGGCCCCAGTAGATTTACATGAGCACAAAAAGCAAATCGAACAATTGTTGGGGAAAGGATTTATCAGGTAAGTACTTCACCGTGGAGAGCACCAGTGCTGTTTGTGAAGAAGAAAGATGAGAGTATGAGGTTATGTGTCGATTACCGTCAATTAAACAGGGTAACAATGAAGAATAAATATCCATTGCCGAGGATTGATGACCTACTAGAACAGTTAAAGGGAGCTACAACATTTGCAAAAATTGATTTGAGGTCAGGTTATTGGCAGTTAAGGATAGCAGAGAATGGCTTACTGAAGACAGCTTTCCGTACTCGTTACGGTCATTATGAGTTTCTGGTGATGCCCTTTGGGTTAACAAATGCACCAGTGGCGTTCATGGAATTGATGAATCGTATATTTCAGGAATATCTAGATCACTTCATTATTGTTTTTATAGATGACATCTTGGTATACTCGAAGGATAGAGAAGAGCATGAGCAACATCTGAGGATAATCTTGCATATTTTTAAAGAGAAGGAGTTATATACTAAGTTAAGCAAATGTGAATTTTGGGTAAATCAGGTGGTTTTTCCATGGGCATGTAATATCTGGGGATGGGGTTATGCCGGACCTTTCAAAAGTAAAGGCTATTATGGAATGGAGAGTGCCAAAGAATGCCACTGAAGTTCGATGCTTCTTAGGGTTGGCTGGATATTACAGGAGATTTGTGGAGGGTTTTTCTATAATTGTCGGTCTTCTAATCAAGTTGGTGAGAAAGGGGGTAAAATTTCAGTGGACAGAAAAGTGCCAACAAAGTTTTGATGAGCTGAAGAAAAGATTGACCTCCACTATGCTTTTGGTTTTGCCGCCTGGTAGCAGTATGGTGTATACGGATGCTTCTAAATAGGGTTTGGAATGTGTGTTAATGCAAAATGGAAGGGTAATTTCTTATGCGTCCCGCCAATTGAGGAACCATGAATTAAATATCCCACACATGACTTGGAGTTAGCCGCGATTGTGCATGCACTGAAGATCTGGAGACATTATTTATATAGAGAAAAATTTCAGATCCTTACTGACAATAAAAGTATGAAATATATCTTGACACAAACGGAATTGAATTTGAGGCAAAGAAGATGAATAGAACTGCTGAAGGATTATGATTGCACTATTGACTTGCATCTAGGGCAAGCAAACTGGTTGTAGATGCTTTGAGTAGAAAAAGTTCAAGTACATTAGCCAATTTGGGGAATCACAATCAGACATTGCTATTGGAGATGAGGTCTATGAATATGGAACTGGAGGTTGATCAGGTAGCGGGTTTATTGGCAGCCTTGAAACTTAAGCCTCAGACTTCGTGGATCAGATCAAAGAAGCATAGACTCGAGATCCTTTCTTATTAAGAATGCTGGAAAGAATAAGACATGGTAAGAAAAAAAAATTTCAATAAGAGTTGATGGGGTGGTAGTAAATGGGGAACGGGTTTTTGTGCCTGATACAGATGGATTACGCATAGAGATTTTGCGAGAAACTTATAATGCACCATATGCGATGCATCCTGGTACTACAAAAATGTATCAAAACTTAAGACCTTATTACTGATGGCAGACAATGAAGAAGGATGTGTCTGAATTTTTGGCTAAATGTATGACATTTCAGCAAATAAAGGCAGAACACTAGGCACCAGCAGGTAAACTACAACCTCTATCAATATCAGAATGGAAGTGGGAGAAGATCACAATGGATTTTATCGTGGGGTTACCACGTACATTCAAAAAGCACGACGATATTTGGGTAATTGTGGATAGATTGACGAAATCTGCTTATTTCTTGCCAGTACGAATAACTGATTCTCTGGAGAAGTTAGCTGGATCATACATTTCTGAGATAGTGAGATTACATGGAGTACCTGTATCTATTGTGTCAGATAGAGATCCCCGATTTACCTAACACTTTTGGAGAAGTTTACAAAGGGCATTGGGTATAAAATTACATTTCAGTACCGCATTTCATCCTCAAAGGGCATTGGGCAGTAGAAAAGAACGATTTAAACCCTATAAGATATGATGAGAGCTTGTACAATGGAGTTTAAAGGCAACTAGGATGATCATCTACCTCTAATGGAGTTTGCATATAATAACAGTTTTCACTCTTGTATCAGTATGGCCCCATATGAAGCTTTATATGGAAGAAGGTGTCGCAGTCGGATTTGTTGGGATATACAAGGATTAAGACAACTAGATGGTCCTGAATTTGTGCAGGAAACAGTGAAAAAGATACACGTAGTTAAGAAGTGCTTGAATGCAGCACAAGATCAACAAAAAAGTTATGTTGATCAACACCAAAGGGAGATGGAATATAAAGTAGGTGATAAGTTTTCCTTGAAGATATCTCCTTGGAGGGGAATTCTGAGGTTTGGCAGGCAAGGGAAGTTGAGTTCGAGATATATTAGACCGTATGAAATTATTGAAAGAATCGGACCATTGGCGTATCGACTAGCATTACCAACAGAGTTGTCACAAATACATGATGTTTCCTATGTTTCGACGCTGCGACGATATCGGTCTGATCCTAGCCACATTATTCATCAGCCGGAGATAGAGATTTCTGAGGAGTTAATATATGTGGAGGAGCCTGTAGAGATTTTGGATAGAAACGTAAGAAAATTGAGAAATAAAGATATATTGATGGTAAAAGTGAGATGGAATCTTCATTCCCCGAGAGAGGCGATCTAGGAGGTTGAGGAGCATATGCGAGAGAAGTATCCCTATTTATTCCATTAAACGGATAAGTTAGTTAACATATATTACTATCAAGATTACAAGTTAGACAAGTTTTCTCTTACTAGAAGGAAATACAATAAAAAATAGCCTTCTTATGATAGTCAAATTTATTGCTTCGGTATGTCCTACCAAGACTAATGACTAACATCCCATAGCCTAAATTGAGATTTTGATCTTCATGTTAGAGATGGCACTTTTACGACACCCAAATATGGAGGTGGTAATTTAGTGACATTAACTATTATTAATTTTGCAATCAGAGTCCCCAAATTTGATCAGAATATGCTAAGGGGATGTCTGTTTGGGTTTTCAAAAAGGGAATTTGTCAGACTAAATAAAATAAAATAAATTATGTGCCACAAAGGGAGTTTTGGTTACCTATTGAAGCTTTGACTAATTGGTGCATTAATAGTCATATCCAATTTGGGTTTCTTGTAATATGAATGATTTTTTATTTGATGTTGATGAAATGTAGATAAATGGCCGCTATGAATTTCCTCTTGAACTTCATCTGGATAGAGATAATGGAAGATACTTGTCACCTGAGGCTAATAGATGAGTGCACAACCTCTATACATTTCACAGGTTATTAAATAGATGTTTCCACCACCCCATTTTAATTTGTTCGGCAAGTAGAAGGCTTTTTTTTTTTTTTTTGTTTTGGCTTTAACACCTGCAATATCTGTATGGCAAATCCTTTCTTTATACTTTATTTAGCTTAAATGCAATTTTCATCCTGTATCTTTTGCATTATGACGGTTTAGTCATTTATTTTTCCAGTGTAGCAAATATGTCATGTAAACTTGTAAATTTTTTTATTTCTGGTCCTTCAATCATCGGAGTTTGTAAATGTTGCCGGAGAAAAACATATTCCTCACATATGCTGCTTCTTTACTTTAGACTTTGGCACCCATTGGTATGGACCAAAATTGTAAAAAAATTAAAAGCGATGGGACCTATTTGGCAAGTCTAGTTAGATAAAGAATTAAAATGCCAAAATTCAAAAAATATAGGACAAAAATTTTGTTCCAGTGAAAATTGACCATTGGGATTATTTTCTTATTCAAATTGCAACATCTCTAAATTTTCTTATTCTTCACTTGTGCAAAACTTTAGGTTACATTTTCATTCTGACTATTTTCATTCTTTGCAGTGTTTTGGTCTATACTGGTGGTGTGCACGGCAGACACTGTTATGCTTTCATAAGGCCAACTCTATCCAACAAGTGGTATTGAGTTAGTTATGGAATTTAATTCATAAAAAATTGCATATCTATATTTGCAAATGTTCTTTAGTTTTGTATTATCTGAGAAGCTTAAACTTAACTAGCTTCATTTAACACACTATATTTTTAGTAGGCCATTAACTAATGGTTTTTAGGAAAAAATTGATTTCACGTCCTACAAGTTAGCCTCTTTGCGATTTTGGTACAATATTCATTTTTCTATGAAATAAATTTAATAGAATTAAGGCTTGGCATGCAAATTGCAAACTTTTTGGAGTCATGGAATGCAATATGGTGAATTTCGAAAACAATGGGATCAAATATTACCAAAGACTAACTTGTGAGACATAAGAAAAAATTGCATTTTTGGTCCCACTTGTTAGGGCCTTTTTCACTTTAGTCCCATTTATAACAATTTTCTCACATTGTATCCCATAAGTTGAAAACTTTCTCAATTTTAATCCTTAAGTACATTTTTCGTCCAATAATTAAAGGAATCCTCATAATCCCCCTTAAAAACATTCTAACAGCTCCATTAGTTATTGGACGAAAAAGTATGATGAGGACTTAAAATGAGAAAATTTTGAACTTATGGGATGTAATGTGAGAGAATCATAACAAATGGGACCATTTGGAAAAGGCCCAAACATATGGGATCAAAAATGCTATTTTCTCAAGACGTAAAGTTTTCTGCTTTTAGCAATATATTACATGTAGATCTCTTGTTGCAAACTGCTTAAAGAAAATCATTCTGAATGGTTTCAGGTATAAATTCGATGATGAACGAGTGATAAAAGAAGACGTAATAAAGGCTTTAGATGAGGTTTATGGAGGTGAAGAAGAAGTAAGTTTTCCTTTCATTTTTCCTGCTTTCGTTAAAACTTGTTGATACTTTCTTACCTTTTCATTTATGTCGTGACAACATGTAATGACGACAAATCCAGATAATGCCCCCCTCAAGTTTACGAGGCAGTGTAATGCCTATATGCTGGTGTACATACGTGAAAGTGACAAGGATAAAATGCTGTTCGACATGGATGACAGAGATATTTCTCAGCATCTTAAGGTTTGATAAAAAATCTCAAGTCATTTTTGCTTTTATGAAAGAAACATAGAGGGTGTTTGGCTAAGTTTAATTGAAACATCTTATGCTTCTAGATCTTATAAGATATTTTAAGATTTTATAGATATTTATTCTTATTTTAAAAATAAGGTCTTGAATTATTTGGATAAATATGATGCTTGAGCTTGTATGACATTAGAGAGTTACACATAATAAGCTTTTGGATTAATTATATTTTGTCATCCGTACTATGACCGTTTTTACACATTGGCATCTAAACTTTTTTTGTGCCAACTTAGCATCTTAACTTTACAAAAAAATATTACACTTTGCAATTTATAACTATTTCACAACCAAGTTTTTTATTGAAAAAATATCACATGCAGTGGTTATGTGATGTAATATTTTTCACATATGCGCAACATGCAATGTTCTTCCGGCCAAAGTTAGAAGTTTTTTGTGTTCAGAAGCTTAAACCAATTCACACTTTTAATGTATGTTAGTATTTCCAATTGATTGAAGTTAGGTTCTCATAATCGTAACAGTTGTTGTGTCCTTTTATCTAGATTGAATTTTTTATTACAATTCATGTTTTAGTTATTATTCCACAACATACATACACACCTTAATATAAAGATTACATGATTAATTTCATCTAAGGAAGGATTTTATACACATATCGTGTATACTTGAATGTAATAGAATTCGTAACTAACAATGCACTAGGAATTTAATCTCCCTCTATGTCAGAGAAGAACCAATAACAATAATCAACCTTATTAGTTCACTAAGGGAAAAAGTATTATTTTAGTCCGCTAAGTATGCCTAATTTTAATTTTAGTCCAATAACTATGTCCATTTTTGTTTAGGTCCAGTAACTTGTGAAATTGCTTATTTTTATTCCTCTGGAAGATTTTCGGACAATTTTACCCCTATGCAACTTTTGAAAGGCAGTTTTAGTCCATACGCACTCATAGGGGTAAAATTACCTGAAAATCTGTCAGAGGACTAAAAGTCAGCAATTTCGTAAGTTATTGGATCTATACAAAAATACATATAGTTATCGGACTAAAATTAAAATTAAGCATATTTAGCGGACTAAAATAATACTTTTCCCGTTCACTAAGCTATCAATTGGAACTCTTTTTTATTGTAAAATCTGCTTATTTATGTATGTAATTGTATTTTTCCACCTCTGCACATGATTAGCCTATGTCCAATATCATTTACTCTTATGGGAGTACACTGTTCTTCTTGTGAAGCATGTTCTTTTTGAGTAATTATAACCATTTAACATTTAAGTTGTTGTTGTTGTTATTCTTGTTGTTACTTGTAGTATGTTAGGAAAATAGCATGTTTCGTTCAGTAAGTTCATAATTTTAACTATTTTGCATTCTAGTATTCCTTAAATGTCCATAATTAATTGAAGTTGTAGTTCTTTTGACTCTTTTATCACTTGTACTATGATGGAAAAATAATATTTTTAGTATTGTAATTTAGTGTCTTTCTACTTTCTGTCCCATTTGTTATGGAATTCTCACCTTTTGTCCCTGTAACTTAAGAAAAGTAATACTTTTAGTCTCATTACACCTTTTTGTTAGATATTTTAACGAAAACGTGTGGTCGTTGGATCTTTACACTTTTGGTCCCTTGGTTACATGATTCTCACTTTAGTCCAAAATTAAAAATACAGCACTTTTGTTCCCATGCACTTAAATATCACGTAGTTTTTTTCGTTAATTATCTAATGAAAAGGTGTCATGAGACTAAAAGTGCTAAGTTTTGAAAGTTAGCGACCAAAAGTGATAGTTCCATAATAATGGGACCAAAAGTAGATGGCTTTATTTTATGGGAACAAAAATGTTATTTTTCCATACTTGTACTGTGTTCGTATTAGCTAAAATTGAAGATGATTGACAGGAAGAGATTGCTAGAGAATTTTTTGCACCAGTGTACTTCCAGCGTTTCTAGCTATGGGGAAAGCACCAAAATAAAACTCATCGTCCTAATCGGCCATTGACACTCCTAGAGGAGTCCTACACCGTAAACATCTTATGCTTTTTAATTATATTTTTTTATCACTTTTGCCACATCATTATGTGGTTTTTCCTGGTTGTGTTCACATTGGATTTTTTACTCTTGTTGCATCTTCTATTTAGTTTCACATATATATTTTGACGTGTATAAAATCTTTTCATTAGATAAAATTAATAACATAATCTTTATACACGTGATATGTATATGTGAAACAAAATAAAAGATGCAAGAAGAATTCTAATAGAAAATGTAGTGCGAGTAATGTTGGGTAATATATAGAATTGGCTTCTTGTTTTCTATTTTCTTTTGGATAATTGTAAGGGTATGAGTTCGACAAAATTTTAAGATTCAAGCTCAAGTTCGGGCTCGACATAACTTGAAAATGAAAAACTAAGTTGGAATTCAAGGTTATTTATAAAGAAAATTTAAAATTTCGATTGCGAAGATAACTTTAAAACATTAATGTATTTAAGAATATTTATTAAACATATTACACAAACAAAAGAAAGATTTACATTATGTTTAATCGTAAAAATATTTTTATATATATACAGTTTTTTTAATCAATACTAGTTAATAAATTATGAAAACATAATGACAATTAATATGAAATCGAATGTATAATAATATATAAATATTTTTACTAATCGATTATTACCAAATATAAAATGTTAAAAACTTCTTACATATGCTTATTATACAAAATCGATTAGTTTAGTAAGCAAAGATGTGTAAAGATACAAATTAAATTATGTAAATATTTATACATAACTTGCTAATTTATTTATTTTATTAATAAAGTATAAAACATATAGAAATATTGAGTATTTCTTGGAATTTTTCATTACTATAAAGAAGATTATCTTACAAATATTTTTTGTTCTGAATTAATTATATAACAAAATTGTTTAATAATATATATATGTAATTGAAAAGATAATTTTCTAAAAATAAAACCAAACTGATTATGAAATAATTAAGATACTGCTATAGCAATTTAAATTATTATTTTGTTAATTATGTAAAATAAAATAGAAGATTAAGTAGTATTACATCTCAATGTATACAACAACATAAAAAATACTAAATCATTTATTAATCATAATTTTAGTAAATATATAAGTTACATTATCAGATTATTTTATAGAATTCAAAACATAAGATATTCATTGAACACAATTCTAATATATTTTACATTATAGTATTAAATATGTATTTATTTAGGGATAATTAGACCGTCTTTTCTTTAAGTTTGGTATAATTATAAATAGACTCTATATGATTTTAAAAGTTACGTCTACTTTTTCTAATTTTATTTTCATCTAAGAAATAGTTCTCCCCGTTAGTAAAAATTCACAAAATGAGCTGATATTAGCAAAACAAAATTGAATGAAAATTCATATTTACCTTTGACTTATTACTGATTTATTGTAGGTCAAATAATTTTTTTATTTAAACTACTCTTATGCATCTTCACGCACGCTAATGCATGTGAGAAGGTATATGTTCACCCTTATAAAGGTTGGTTCACTAGGAAAATTTTGTTTGACCTGCAATAAGTAGTAAGTCATTCGCGGATAAATATAGTTTCCATTCGAATATCTTTTAGTAATATATAAGAAAATTCTATGAATTTTGACTAATAGAGGGATTAAATTATTGAATGAAAATAAAATATATTGTTACTAAATGTAATTTTTCAAATTATAGACAATTTATGTATAAATACATCAAATTTCAATATAATCATCCCATTTATATAAAATGTCTGTAAAACTAAAAATATATAAGTATTAAAAAAAAGAGAAAACTTGTAGATAGAAACATATGTGGAAGGCGTGATTAGAGTTTGTTGATTGGCTCAGCTTTCGATCTTTATCTACACCGTTTCCACTTCAGAGTTTCTTACATGGGTACTAAATTGAAGATGCTTAACATTTTGAATATCAGGCATACGATTGTATGATTCCAAATGTATGCAGTAAATGAGCTTTGAAGGCCTTTCTTTACATCATTGGTCTTATTAAATTTATGATTAAGGATTGGCGCGCCGACCCTCTCCCTGATAAAGAAAGTGATGACATTTTACTATTCTTTAACCTTTACGAGCCTGAGGTAGGGGAGCTAAGGTATTTTCCTTGTTCCCTTGTTTCCCATGAGGTTATATGTGCAGTAAATATCTATAGAAAGGATAGACACGAGTAATTCTCTGAAAAGTAAAGATAAAAGAATGGTATTGGCCTTTAATCCAGTCTCATTTCGTACCAGATATGTTGTAAGACTTTTTGTCAAGAGCTATGACAAGCCATCAGATATTCTAGAGAAGTTAAATCAACTTGAAGGTTATGCTCCTGATGAAAAGATAGAACTCTTCGAGGTTTGTTTCAATATATGAATGGAAGAGATAGTATTTGCTTATTTCTACATCCTGGTAACAATCCTAATAGATTGTTGTTAGCTGCAACTTAAAATGAAACCCACATGCAACTATTTCCATTAAATGGAGCTATTATTGCATCTGTCAAATGTCATGGAGATGAACAAAACCCATGTTAGATGCAATTTCTTTACAAGGACTTAAAAATTGCTATGCATATGGAATATAATGCAGATATTCATTTTAAATGGTGAAGATATCTTTCATAAAATGCACATATACAGTTTAAATGTTGAAGATATCTTTCACATAAAGCCCAAATATATTTTAAGTGGTGAAGATATCTTATGTATTTTGCTTCTCAGGAGATAAAGTTTGGGCCCACAGTCATGTGTGCGTACATTGACACAGGACTTACATTTACATCTAACCAGGTATAGGAAAATCACAAGCACAAGTATCTTGTCAGGACAAAGATTGTATTTTGATAACTTTCCGGTTTCTTTTATTGCAGCTAGAGGATGGGGACATTGTCTGGTATCAAAAGTCACTGCCCGCTCAAACAAGGAAGCTATTTCGTTGCCCGGATATTCCATCTTTCCTTGAATACCAGCATAGCCTTTAAGTACATTTTCATAAATATTGTGTTCATATTAATTAGTAATATTTATCTGTATGCATTTGCATCTTAGGTAGAATCACTATATTGTAGTTACAAGATACATGTTTCATATGTCATCGTGTTGCTGCATTCTGGGAATATCTTTTCCTAAAGTATCAAACATAATCCATATTAGTCTAATTTGGACCTTTTCGGCATATAGTTCATTTCAGTAGCTCATTAATGTTTTTCGAAATTGCCTCTTTCACAACTAGCAGTTCTTCATATTTGAGCTTTTCTTTAATGTAAACACATCACTCAGAAGATGCCAATCCTCTTCTTCTGTTCCCCTTGGTTGTTAATTTTGTAGGAATATTTTAAATCTGTTGGGCGTTTCCAAGTTATTCTCTGTCCTTGAACCAAAAACTCTTTTGAAGGAGGTTTCATTTAATGAGACTGAAAACCGTGTACAAATTTGAACTTTCTTGCAATTTTTTGTTTATTCGAATTTAGAGAATTTTGAAACCTCTCGTACTTTCCTCCCTTCGTACCTAGACATGGATGAGCATGCAAGTCAAGCTGACTTCTCTCTCAACCTTCCTCCCAACAAACCTAAACATGGGAGAGCATGCACATCATGCTCACTACTTTTTTTCAGTTCCCTCACTCCGGAGTTAGACGTGAATGTGCATGTACGTCACACTTACATGTTTTTTAATTTCGACCATCTAGACCTAGACGCTGATTACCATGCAAGACAAGCTCACTTTTTTCTCACCTTCCTCCCCATGAACTTAGATGTGGATGAGCATGCACGTCACACTTACTCCATGTCTTCCTCCCTCTGAACCTAGATGCGGATGAGCATTTACGACAAGCTCAGGTTCCTCCTTCCAGACCTAGATGCAGATAAGCATTTACGTCAAGCTCACTTCATGTCTTCCTCTCTCCCAACATAGATGGTAGTGAGCATTTATGTGAAAACTCACTTTATACGTTCCTCCATGTGGACCGAGGTGCAGATGAGCATGCACGTGAATACTTCCTTCTAACCTTCAACTTTTAGTTATTTTTAATGAGAGTATATCTCTACTAGATGTTGTCCTTGTTATTCTTTCAAACAATTCCTTCTCACTCAAATTCTCTTTTATAGGTTCCCTTTGTAGTGTCATATCGATAGTTATTTATAATTTTAGACTTCATATAGTAGCTTTGCATTTGACTAAAACCATATCTCTAGCTTTCTCGAGTTTACGCTTATCCAATATCTCGCGCCTAGAAAATGAATCGTTATGTTTCTACTTGAATTTTATACTTAAAAATAGCAATAAGAGGGCTAATATAGATGAGACTTGTATTTGCCACATTGGAGCTTGCTATTGCAAGCACCCTATGCTGCAACACTCTTAAGATGAACAACCCATTTATTTCACTACCATATTAGACATTTGCGTTCTTGCTTGCTCTAAAACTTATCTTTTTATTTTTCTCTACGTGTTTCTCCTCCTTGAGATAGTCCCTTTTATCACATAGCGTAGTTAAATTATTTTCCTAGCCCATATTATTTGTTTCATAAAAAAGTTTTACCTATTGAAGTATTTGGATATCTGATGCAATTATTCACTTAAAATTATAGAAAATACAAAACATGTACATTGTCTCCCCAAGAAAGCATGAATCATTCTGGAGTATAATGTTATATTATCCAATGATGTTGTTGGATTTTTTGGCCCGTGGCCCACCCCCACCCAACCCTTCTTCCACTTAACCCTAAATCACTACTTAATCCTATTCTTCCACTATTCAGCCGACACCTCTTCCTCTCCCTCCTTTATATCTCTGGTTTTGTTCCTCTGTGTTTTCAATGCACTTGGAAATCTCTTATCATCTCAAGTCTTTCTATCTCTGTTCTCTGTGTTCTATATATATATATATATATATATATATATATATATATTGGTATTCTGTGGTTTGAAAGAGATAGAACAACAACAAAACTAAAACCTCTCTTCGTGAAATACTTCATGAGAATATTTGCTTAGTGTGAAAGAAACATTTTAGTGGAATTCTGAGTGATTCTAAATGAAGCCTAAGTGGTCTCGTTGTGGGTCTTTGTGTCTTGGCGACTTTGTGGGTTTTTTGCAACCATGAGGGTTATCGGCCTGTGGTGGTGCTTGGGCTTTCGGTTGCCGGATCTGGCTCCTGAACCAGTTACTTTACTGCTTTCTATATGGCTATTTTTATGTTATTCTTTCTTTATTCATTGATCTGAAATTATTGTATTAAGGGTTATCAAATCCACCATTATCTTTGTAGTTATTGTTTCATTTGGTTTCATCACTTTATGGATAAATTCCCAACATATGTCATTATATTATCTTCCACGATTCTTTGAAATTCATCCCCTTTTTATTTCTCCCTCTCTTCCTCCTTGTTTCTCGTTATCTTAGTGTGATGACTATGTTTGTATGCTTTATTTCTCTTCGACTTCTCTTTTATTTTCTCTCTTTGCATTTCTCCTCTTTTAAATGGTCCCTTTTATCACATAGTCGATGATGTGCCGCATATTGACTATTGCATACGTTAATTACCTGAACAAAGCATAATTAATTACTTTCCCAGCCCGTATTATTTGTTTGACTACAAAAGGTTTTACCTATTGAAGTATTTTGGTATTTGATGCTATTATGTGCTTAAAAGTACACAAAATATAAAATTTGTACATTGTCACCTCCGAGAAACAATGAATTATATCAGAGTATAATATTATCGAGCGATCTCATCATATTATCTTCCACAGTTCTTTAATATCTTTGCTCTTTCTCTTGCACCTGGTCTTGATTCGCATTATCTTAGTGTGCATGTGCGTGTAACCCCAAAATAATGGTTCTAAGTCTAAAACTATTCTTTTTCCTTGTAACTGCCTTCTTGTTAAAGCAATGATGTGATGCTTCTAACTTTCATCTAATATATCCTGACATTTTTGGTTTGTTGTTCTGCAGGTTATCCACTTTTGCTCCTTGGAATGGCCCGAAAATGATGAATTTTGTTTACAACTGTGAGTTCAATAGAAGACAGACTTTTAATTCTAGAGTGTAATTTCCTATGTTATGATTGGTAACATTGATCCACTTAACACTGCTATACTAATTGTGAAGGTCAAGGCTTGATTCAAATGATGAAGTTGTTAAAAAAGTAGCGAACCAACTCGTCGTCGATGATCTGTCCAAACTACGGTTTACATCACACAATATCTACTCTTAGAGACCAAAATCTCATCCTATAAGATATCGAGGAGTAGAAAACTTGTTAGACATTTTGCTACATTACGACCAAGTATGTATTCATACAACTCTATGTCGGGGTTCATTTGATGAGGGTGTGAAACTAACAAAGCACACTTTCTTGTTCAGCTTTCTGATATTCTGTACTTTAAAGTAGTGGATATACCTCTGCCAGAATTGCAAGAGTTGAGAATCCTCAAACTAGCTTTTAGCTATGCGGCAAACTCTGAAGTGAGTATTCATTCATAATTGGACTTTATGCTCCTATACAAGTGCATACATATGCAAGACTTGCAAATATATTATATATTTAGCAAACATTAAATATCTTATTTGTTTTTCATATATAGTTGGAAACTTACAATAGTAGGCTGCAAAAGCAAAGCACTATTGGTGATGTGCTTGAACATCTCAAGGAGAAGGTAATATAGCTGACAAGTTATTACCGGGAGTGTGCGTGTGTGTGTTCCTAGAATTCTAAGATTTGTCTAGCCTTCTATGCTTATTTTTTCAAGTTGTTGAAAGTGCAAGTTTCTACAGATTTATCCTGATAGTGATAAGATGACAGCAATAAATGACAATCGCTGGAGTTTACGAGCAGAGGAGGTCTGTTTCTATCTCTATACATATCTTGCTAATTTCTTCCATTTTTCAGGTGATACACATAACAGAAAATATCTTGCTAATTGCTTCCATGTTAGTACTGTGTCTTTGATAGGTTATGACAGTTTTTCCTTTAAAATTGGCTTCCCCGTATGTTCATCTTTAATATCAACAATTTCTGCACTTTTATAATTTCTCATTGCAAATTCCAGAGGAAGAGAAATTTCTTCGCCAAAGTAAATGTTTGATTCATGTGTGTCACTTCATGCATGGGGATGCTCAAAACCAGACGGTAGTATTTTCAGTTCGTTACTTCATAGTTTTCCTCAAATATTTATACTCGTTCTACCTCTCTAATTCAACTGCAAGTGCATCTCTTTCATTTTCTTACTTTTAATTCTTATATATTCATTTTGCTTCTGGCAACAAATTAACAATCTTGGCGAGCTATTTTTATTGATGATCAATGATGGTAAAACGTTGTCTCGTATCAAGGTTCGTGCGCAGAACAAGTTGCAAGTACGAGATGAGTAATTTTCCAAGGTATTACAGCCCAAGCTTAATTGTTACAATCACTTTAAATGAAAATGATGGTATGATGCTTAAGTGGTTAGGCATGCTACAACTTCTACTTTCTGCTTGAATCTTCTCGTTTTTATGCAGTGGAGATTTGCTTTTGTGTCGCCTAGTCAAGCAGAATACTTGGAGGACTCAGATACTTTGTTAGACCATTTTCAGGTCTTACTCACTCTCTCACACAGACACACTCTGTCACAATATTTACATGCAGATGCGCTTAAATTTCATAATATGTTTTGACTTTGCAGAGAAGCAGTTTTTGTTTCTTGGGAGCAATATCTTGGACTGGACCACGTTAATAATACCCCTAGAAGGCCTCCTGCAGCAAATCAGGTAATCTATACCTTGTTTTATTTTTATTTTTTTTAATAAATTTGATTTTGTTGCTCGATGTTGATAATCTTGCCGAATGTTTTGCAGAAAATCTAACATTATGTTTGGTTTCATTTTTAACTTTTTTTTGTGTGTTTTGTGGAGATAGAGAGAGAAAAACAAAGATAAATAAGTATGTGTTAGAGATAGTGTGTATGTTTGGATTTGGTTTTGGAGATAATATAAAATAAGTATGGTATGTTTGGTGTTCTATAGTAGGAAATAAAAACTAACAAATCATATTTCTTTTATATATATTTATATATTTGTGTGAGTATGTATATAATTTTTTTTAGTTCTAGGGCGTATAATTAGTGTAGACTTATTTTGACAAAAACCAAAAAAGGCACTATTTCAAAACATCTCAAAACACTACCAAAACTTTCAAACCAAATTAAGGGAAACATTGTCCATGTTTTGGCCCATCTAGGAGATGAAGCAAAATTGAAACCAAATATTATGTGAAAATTTCATTTCATGCTACATGTCCTTTTAGTTATCTACTGAACAAATTAGTTGATTTCTATTTTATGAGCCCTGACCCTTACGTGCAAAAAGAATACTTGATATGGCATGCTATAGAACACAAGACGCACCTTAGTTGCTCTAAAACCAAAAATAAGGCATGCAACGTACTGAGTTTACGAATTCATGACATATATTTGTTTTATATCTGCAATTGCAGTGATATGTTTGTGTTTTCTATAAGAATAGTTCTAACTAAGATCTGCAATGACCTCTTCTTTTCAGTATCGCACCTCACATAACAAGCCTTTGAGGATATACAATTAGGAGTGTGGCCGCCATTGGGGTCCTTACATAGCCAGATCTTGAAAAATCATAAGTAAAACATTGGGGTAAATGCAAGTAACCCATTATGATATCGCAAATGAGCAAGTTACACCCTTATGAAAAAACAAATAGCGATTTAACTCGCTATAATTTCTCTAGTACACCTGTTTGTGTCTTTTGTTGTAAGGGAGTAGTACTCCTTGTTTAATGTTTGCTCTATTTCTAAGGGAGTAGTACTCCTTGTTTATAGCTTTGTTAGAAATTCTATGGAGCTAGCTCTCCCCGCTGTAACTATTTTGTGCATTTTAATATAGAAGGACTGGGGACTCCGAAAAGCTCCCCCCACCTCTAGGTGGTTTATGTTAAAAAAAAATAAGAGCGATTTACCTCCCTGTAATTTTTAAAATACAACAATTTACCTCCCTATGTTTTTCAAAATGAAGCAATTTACCTCCCTATATAAGGAGGTAAATTGCTTCATTTTGAAAAGTATAGATGGATAAATTGCTATATTTTTTTCATAGAGGGTAATGTGCTAATTTTCAATATCACAGGGGAGTAAATTGCATTCACTCGTAAAACATTTGTCAAAGTTGAGAGTGTAATATACATATTTGTACATATATTGGAGAGCTTCTCTTGTCGTAGGGTTTCATGTCGATTCACATGTAATCCAACAACTTATTGTGGGTGTTGTAGATTTGTGCCGTGGATGACCAATCAACTGCTTCAGAATGGACAGTGAGGATCGTATTCTAGATTTATTGTATGAGTTGTATATAGCACTTGTAATTATTAATTATACTTGACTTCATGTACATTACTGTTGGGAGATTGTCCCAACCAAGTATATTGTTAATATATATATAGATAGATAGATAAAGATATACATTGAAGGGCTATTGAAATTGTTTCTGCTATTCGCAGTAATTTTTGTTTATTATATTGTTTTAGTATTGGCCATTGTGCAGTTCTATCACTATGTTTTGAAGCCTTCAATAACGTTAGTAGTACTAAAAAAATTTTATGTATAAGAACATGTGAAAGGACAAAGTAACAAATGAAAGTGGAAAATTAACTTATCCCATGAGATTTAATGTCAATATAAATGTTCATATAGCTTTTGTGATATATGTGTATTTTTATAAAATGTTAAGTCTGAGGAATTAGATTTATTGAAAGAGATACGTACAGTAGGGGGTTTTGTGTAAGTTTCTTTTTCTTTTTAGTGAGTGGGTGTTTATATAAATACGATTACAGTATCACACCACTTTTATTAATTTTCGAACCATCTCCGAGATAAACCAAAACAGGCATGTTTGGGTGGATTTAATTCACCTGGACTGTGTGTATTTAGTTTTGTTTTGGGTTTTTCCTTGTTTCTCAACATCATATACAAAATTCATTTAAGTACATGCTCACGTTTTTCTCCCATCATCATTCGTCCAACCGTCCTCATGTTTCTTCGTCAGGTTTCAAACCGCCATTGCCCACATTCTGTGCTCAACTCGTTCCACCAGAGATGGTGGGGGAACGCACTCAACCAAAAATATGTTACCTTGAGCATCCCTTGTTTATGAAGAAGCTGATTCTGGAGCTTCAAATCACGGTGGTAAGCACTGCAGCTGTGGCAAAAATTGATGGCAAAGACCAAGTAGTGGTAATTGATTTGCTGGGTATTCTTGTGGTGGTGGTGGCAGTTTCACCCGTCTTCAACATATTTTTGGTGGAAAAGTTACGACCGCTGCTGAGTGGTTTTTGAGCTCTCCTGCAGCCCAATTTAGGTTAGAAATCAGAGTTCTTCTCACTCCCTGCATTCTTTGGTGGAACTCTGTAATATAACAAAGAAATAAAGAGAGAGAAATGTATTTGTTATATTCTACAATTTGGAACAATTCATGAACTCTATTCTATTTAAATCTATACATATTTATAGATATAGTGTAACTAACTTAAATCCATTCTATTTATAAACATGCTACAATTAATTTAAATATATAATATTTATTAAAAAATGAGGTCTTAAAATAACATACTTTGGTTGTGTGTTTTTACTAATTCATAAAAAACTTTATAATCTTAAATTATTTAAATAAATTCATCAAATATTTATTGAAGCAGTCTATTTAAATTTAGTAATTCGAATAAAACATCAAAATAAATTCTTAGCCCGATACCAATGTGCATAAAACTATTTATTAAATATATATTTACTATTTATGAAATAAAACATAAACTGAGTATGATTTTTCATACAAAACTATATATACAATAATATATACAGTTCAATCCACCTACAAGTAAAACAATATATATAATTATAAGGGTAAATTATATTTTACCATATGAACTATGTCCAGTTTTATACTTTGCCACCGAAATTTATTTTTTGTATCAATTTACCATCTCAACTTTGTGAAATGTGCATTTTCCCATATATGATAGTCATTGTATTGATCTTTATGCGGAAAAAATTACTACAGACTGTTCATATGTAAAAAATATCACATTATATAACCTTTAAGTATCACATTTTCATTTCATGTGATTTTGTTTTTAACAAAACAAATGGTGGGAAATACTTATAATTACAAAGTGCCAAATTTTATAAAGTTGAAATGGTAAGCTGACACAAAAAAAAATATTTAGATGTTAAAGTGTTAAACAACCATAGTTCTGATACTAAAATCTAAATAACCCTAATTATAAATTCATATAAAAAATATAATTTGACAATTAACAGGAATTTTTTCTTCCAAGATACAAAACCAAACTTACAACACCTATTTTACACTATTTATGTTATATTAAAATACAAAATCCAAACTTACATACTATTTCTAATACATACTTATTTATCTTTATTTTGTTCGCTTTATCTCCCAAAACAAAACAAAACACTCTAAATATAAAACCAAACATAATGCACATAATTTGTAGCTCTACAAACCTTTTTCCTACTGCTTCGCCGCCTCCTCTCGGCCATATCCTCTACTTACACCATAAATTCTGCAGTGGCGTTATCAGAATTTCCCACTTCTCCATGCCAGTCTTGAAGAAGCCACAATAAGAAAATTCCAAGAGAAATATGGTTCAAGAATCTCATCCACTTCTAGAAAGTTCCAACACAAAGATTGGTCAGCAATTTATCCAGCATGCATGAAAGTTCCAACATAAACATTATTCAAAAATCACATCCACATCCAGATGCAGTGCCAACTATCCACAGCACAGTTTCTTATCGCAATCGGCAGGTGACGGCCGGTGGCGGTATTCCTCCATTTTTTAGAGTATCCCACGTGATGGAGTAGAAGAAGATTGCGAACATGAAAATTATAGTAAATATACATATACGCATATATACATAAATATATATATAATATGATTTGATAATGAACAGTAATTTTTATTTCCCAAAATACAACATTAAACATACAATACTTATTTTATATTATCCATAAAAACAAATCCAAAATACATACTATCTCTGTAACACACTTATTTATCTTTGTTTTTCGCTCTCTATCTCCACAAAACACAACAAAACACTCAAGAACGAATCCAAACACTATGATTATGTTCCACAATATTATTTGTTGGCATTGTCAATTTTTTATTTTTAAATAAGTCCTAAATTTTGTTTACCTGTATTTAAGAATATTTGAGTATTTTAAGGTTAGCTTCAGCATGTACATTTAAATCAGTAACATTCTTGTGGTTGATTGCATGTATCTATACCTCTATATAATTAGAAAGCACCCTATTGGTGTCTTCAATTTATTGACATGTCAATTTTTATTTTTAAATAGTTTACTAGTTTTTTCCTCTTTTCTCAACTTTCTATATTCTATCTATTCTTAACTTTCCATTTTCTCTTATGAACTTCTACATCTCTTGTTCTTCTCTCATTCTTCTCAGTATTATTTCTCATTTTTTTATTTCTTTATATTTAATTAATCTAATTGATATATTTTTAATAGGATAAAATACAAGCAACCCTTTTATGATATCACAAATAAGCAAAATACCACCGTTATGAAAAAATAAATATCGATTTACCTCTCTTTTTTTTAAAATACAAAAACTTACCCCCCCCTGTACAATTTTTAAAATGAAGCAATTTACCTCCCTATATAACGAGGTAAATTGGGTAAATTGCTATATATTTTTCATAAGAGGGTAATGTGCTCATTTTCAATATCACAGGGGGTAAATTTCTATTCACCCATTTTTAATATAATCATTATTTTTTAAAAAATATTAAATTAATTGTTCATATATAGTGAATGTGCCACATATGCTCGTTTTAATGAATCTAGGAACCTGCTTTTTCGTATCAGTTTACGCCAATTTCCTATTCGATTTTATGTTGTATGAAGAATTTCAAATTCATATTGAAAATCCTCCAAAAGAAGCTGGTTGGGGTGAGAAGGACTCCGGGTGTCTAGTTCTCTATTTGAAGTGTTGTTGTAGCAACGGATATCGGATTTTTCTTGTTAGTAGAAATTGCTTCTACAAATTGACCTAAACCCAGCAAAAGTAGATAAGTTTTGATATAAGGGCATTCAATGTCCAGTCATTCATGCAAACGTTCTTTGAAGGTTTTGTTTGCTCTAATTCTAGGGTTCGAAACTGAGTGTTGAGTAATTAAAGAGTTGGGCTAGTTTCATTTTCATCTTGATCATAATTGAAATTCAACTAAGCTATGATGGAATGTTTTAGTCTCTCCTTTCTTGAATTACAAAATAGTGCATGCCCAAATTACAGTTTTAGTTCCATAGGATAGGAGTTCAACACTTTTAATCTTCTATTTTACGGAATTTTTAAAATACTTATAAAATTTTGAAAACCCAAAAAATTTAGTCATATGCTTTACAAAATTTTCAAAATGGTCCGAAAATTGGAAAAACATGATACATTTATTCCCATAAATCTCATAAAGTAGAGGACTAAATGTATCGAGTTTTTTTCATTTTGAGACTATTTTTGAAAATTTCATACAGCAGTGGACTAAATATTCTGAACTTTTTGAATTTTGGGATCATTTTGATATTTATTTAAAGTAGATGACTAAAAGTATTGAATTCCCTATCTTATGTAACTAAAAGTACAATTTTGGCAAAAGTGCATATATAGGAAAAAAATGCATATCTATGTGTTCATGACTGGATTGCCTCAATATACATAATTTAGGTGTTTGCAAGAGCTTAAAATAAATTTTTATTAGTATATTGCTGAAGATTCGTAGAAAAATGCTTTAGAAATTTTGATTTTAAACTATTTAAAAATTAAGTTGATTTACGTCCAAATGTATAAGTAGCGATCCCTTCCAACTTCTGCAGTTTATTTGAAAAAGTGTAAAGTTCTTTATCCAAACAGTCCAATTTCAACCATTTTTTTTTTCTTCACTTTTAAATTTTGCTTCAAATACTTCCAACTTTAAACAGCTTAACTCACAACCTTTTTACAACTATTATTCCCACCAAAACGGTATAAGCTATATACTTGGTTTTGAAAAAAAATGCAAGCAAACCCCTTGTGATGTTGCAAATGAGCAAATTATCCCCTATGAAAAATAAATAGCGATTTACTCCCTGTATAAGGAGGTAAATTGCTCCATTTTAAAAATTACAGGAGGGTAAATTACTATATTTTTTTCATAGGGGGGTAATGTGCTCATTTTTAATATCACAGGGGGATAAATTGCTAATAACCCCTTGCTTTTGAACTATAAGTAATGTCTCTTTACTTGAGTACCATATTTCTTCAAATGCTTGTCCAACCAGCCTAATTTGGCGTTAAAAGATCTCGAAAGATTTAGATTGAACACTCTAAAAGAAATATTTTGTGTTTCCTTCAAGTGTTTTTGTTGATTCGTCAAATATTTACTATGTGAATTAATTTGTTACATCAAGAGGAAACATGAAAATTTCTAGTTTATCATAAAAACAAAAATGTTCTTTTTTCTTTTTTATTTCACTAAAGTGTATATTAATATTACTTATTATGTACATAAATTAATTAATTGTGTCATTAAATTTAAATTTTAATGTTTCATATATTACTTTGAGTTAATAAAATTACTCTGAGATCACATTACTTAAATTTTAGTATCCAGTAATATGTTATAAGTTTGTTGAACTATATAAATTTTCACTTTTACAATGATAACTCTTAATTATTTTTTTAAAGATATTTTTTTATATATATGTGTTAGTGTGTATGTATATACATATATATAAAATTATATGCGTATATATAATATTGTTGTACCTAGAACATTTAGTAAGGTGTCTGCCATAAGTATATTGAATGTTTAAGGTCTATGCTAATACTCCAAATATGCTCTCAGAGGTGTGCCAAATTCTGCAAAACAAGAGAGTGTTAAGGCCAATCAAGATGGGTTCCAATGATGGCTCTCCAACATTCAAGCTAATATGAGGATCAAGGTCTCATAGAGAATGAGTGTTAAGATTTTGGGTAGCGAAAATTGTACCTGATGCGGGAGAGCCAATACTTATATGTGTTGGGAGGTTCTAGGATTTTATGTACACCCTTGATCTAAAATATGATCTACGGTATGCAGTGGCCGCACATACCAAAATTGAAATAGTGACAGACTATGGTCCCAACAGACAAAGTAGTGCTTCTGTTAGTGAAGAATGCTTGTTGTTGTCGATAAATACAAAAGTATCTTGGATACCTTAGGTACTTAGGCAAAATAAATAATAGTACAATCTCTTCAATAAGCTTCTCCATAATACTACTTCAGAAAGTCTCTTGGCAAGCCTTATATGGTAATTTCATTAGAATGGAGGCCTTTGTCGATCTTGAAGGTCCCTAATGTTGAAGGGACTGCATCGGCTCGGGAAGCATGGCGTAAGCGCGAAAAATAAAATAATTATAATTAAAACAAACAATTAAGTCCCAATAATGGGGTGTACCCATGATCTTTTACCGAAGGTTCAGTGTAAAATAAAAAACAAAGACCATAGAAAAATATAAGAAAAATGAGAAGCATTAAAGTAAATGAAATTTACCCTCATTGTCTTTCTTGTTCAGCTACAAGTGTTGATTCCTCTCCGCTTCCATTTCGGATCCGTCCATGTCAAGATTTTGATCTAGAGATCCTCCAAAGATCTAGGTAAGTTGCATTAAGTAAAAAGAAAGAAAGAAAATTAAAACAATTTCCATCATCCAACGGTGTCTCCCTTGATAGGTCAAGGGATACACCACAGTCTAAATAAAGCTCGTGTACTGATTGATCTAGGCAAGGTGATGCCATGAATTCGCTTTCTAATATCCTCGACTATTACTAACGCCATGGTGGTGGCTGTTCATTCTGTGTGCTTTAATCGTCTGAGATTGCTCTCCTTCCAAATGAGGTAACACCTGATGTAATGTTTGTATTCCAGTCTCCGGTCTTGGTATATGACCTCGAGATGTAGCTTCTGCATTATCTAGGACTTGTAGAGCATCAAACGTATTATACACAGCAATTGCCTTACCCTTTTCGTCACGACTCAACCTTGTTTCACGAGGAAGCTCTCATCCCTCTCTTTTGTTGTCCACCCCTTGAGTCGGCGGCATTCTCTCTTGATCATGCTCTCGTCCCTCTCGCTGGTTGTCCATCTCTTGAGTTGGTGGTATTCTCTCTTGGTCATGCATAGGTGGTGGCCTCGCAAGTCCCATTTTAGGAATGCTGCACTCCACGCGAGGAAGCTCCCATCCCTCTCTCTGGTTGTCCACCCCTTGAGTCGGCTGCATTGGTTGTAACCTTGCAGGTACCGTTTCAGAAACATAGACAGAGACCAGTGGTTTAGCTTGGTTGGACAGCTTGGTGAATGCACAAACCTTTGTCGTATGACCTAAAGTCATATAACTTGCACATTTAGGAGGTAGTCACTCATATTCAACATCAATTTTGCATGGTATTTCTCCTCCTTCCTCGTTGGGCAACATGACGATAATATGCCTTGGTAATTTAGAACTCACATCTAGCATCACGCATACACGAGCGAAATCCAATCTCGTGCATGCTCTTGTAATCGCATCCGGGTATAGGGGTCTGCCAATTCCACTGGCCACCTTGATCAGCCCTTCCTCCATCCACAATTCTAACGGCAAATGTCTCAATTTTATCAAAGCTGGGACCTGTGTATGTTTTAATTTTCGCAACATCATTCTCGGTTCCCACTGTTGCAGCACAATTGGTTGCCCTTGGAACAATATCATGTTGTTTTTCTTGGTCATAACTCTGCAATTATAATGATTTTATAGCAATTTAATCTTCCTTTTTAAGCCAAAATATTCCTAATTATGTGATTTTATTGAATATTCAGCAAAAAGGAAGATTACAAGGACGTTTCTGCAAAATTGACAAAGTGCGCCCACGCTTAATGGAGTAGTCAACTCGGGATAAGGATAAGCACGAACGATTTCCCCAATAGATAAAGGAATCAAGTGTTTAGATTTAGAAAGGATTCTTTAAAGCTTATCTCTTGTAACTTATTTACCTTTTTAGAGTTTATCACGTATCTATCCCCCCCACTACGTCTAGATTCGTAGGGAACTTTTATTATAAATAGGGGGGATCTCTTCATTAGAAGACATTCAGTTTTTATCCTAGAACTCTATAGAATTCTCTGTTCATCTCTTCTCTTTTATTTTATTTTACTACCGGAATTAATGGAATTCCACTTTCTAGTGTGTTCTTCTATGTCCGGCTAAATTCCTTATTTTCTGGTTAAGGTATGGTGATTGCTTGATTCCCATTATGTTGTGAGATCTAATCTGCGTTCTACACTTGTCAAACAAATATTCATGTTATTCTCTGTGCTTTAATTACAAACGTCTGATTTATGAATGATTCGGCCGGTTGTTCATTATCAAGAAGGTTTGCTTAGCTAATTGGACTTTATAAATCCGTGTAATTGTTTATTTAGTTCAATACTTAGTGGCAACGTAGCATGATTAGTTATGTCACAGTATTTAATTATGTTATGGGGAATGCATGATCTAGTTTAAACGAATTGTCCTCGTAGGAGTTTGTTGATTAGAATCAGGCCTTTCTAATTCTTAATGCTGTTAATAGATTAAATCTTGTGGACGTTCCCAGGGTTGTCTGTTAATTAGGGATCTAGCCAACGGTCGTACCTTGGCTGACAAAAAGGTAAGGAAATGTGAGGTTGTTAGGTTGTACCAACACTATAACTGATTTATTTGTTTACACATGTTTTATTCTTGCATCAATCATCAACTCACAAGAATCAAGCATGATCCTAGCCTTAACCGGAAAATCTCTCTCTTGTATCTTCGTCAGGTATTTTTAATTATTTATTTAGTTTTTGATTATTTCTTTTTACCATCAAATCTCCCCCCATTATTTTCTATTTCTCTTAAAGAAATCAACTTAAAGCCAGTCCCTGTGGATTCGACCCTACTCCCACTTTCACAAGTGTTGTAGGAATTATTTTTGGTGACTTCGACACTCATCACTTGGGATGTTTATTATTTTTATCTAGCATGATTAATTGTTATTATATCCAACAATCGGGTGTTGTTTTTCGATCCTAACCATTTTCCAATTATAGCTTTAAAATTGCAATACATTCAATTTTTCATGATAAGGTTCCTTTTGGTATACCATTTGGAACTTTTCCAATATTACCACATTATCATAAATCTCGAATGTACATTCTTTTTGAGATTGAATATTATTGATATGATCTTGGAAGCTACTATCCCTATAGCCATCAGAATATATTTTCCATTAATGTGCGTCAAGAGCTCTTCTTCTGTCTTTATTCAGGTATCAAATATAGTCATTCAATAGCTGTCTATTACCACGTTAGTGCACACTCGATGTCTGTTGTTATGTTCAAAAAACATAAGCAACATCGGGTTCAGTGCACCGAACAACATTATGTGTTGCTTACAGCAAAGATGTAGGGGATGTCAATCATCTAAGCCCCTCATTAGTCCACCATGACTGAATCTTGGATAGCATATAACTAAATAGGAATCCAATTCCTACTATGGAGAACTTTTGGAACAATGTTCGTATTTTAGACTTCCATAGACGTCTTTCTATCATTGCAAATATTGAGACGTCCTAACATCTAAAACACTTGAAACACAATTGAGCTCGCACTGACCTTCCACCTTGTTCTTGACCAAGTCATGCACCTCATAATCTTATCAAAACAAGTATGTAGGACGTTCAAACCTAGTTTGAATTCCAAGTCTTTATCCAGATCGATGTCCTACATTACTTCTGCTTGTACGGTTTCAGATACTCGTACGTATCGGGTAACCGGAGTTTTCTAATCGTCCTTTGGAGAACTTTAGATATGATCAATTAAAGTTTCGATTACTAGTGATGTTTGCATTATTCCATAATGAACCTATATAAATCAGACTTCGAGTCTAATTTTCCTCCCACTAGTCCTTTGACGTGTGCAGGACCATTCCTCATACTCAAGACTTTTGCAGGACATAGGTTTGTCATTCCATATCAAATATGGTGTCTAGATTGCGACATAACAAAACACCATGTCTTACAACTGGATGATTTTTCGGAAGTCCATATCCAGTAGCCCAACTAGTTCAGTGAAGGACCGGTCAAATCATCTCCAATCAAGGTTCAATTTCTCCCTTACCAGAGACAGTTCAACATCGTCTCTTACAAAGGAATTTCACTGAATGAGAATTCCATTCTCATTTTCAAATGTTTCAAGGACTCCCACTACATAAGTAACCTTGATCCCACCGAGGGGTTTGTCTCCACAACTAGTTTGGTTCTCCACCTCAAGTCTAATTTCTCCAAACTTTCTAGAAGTTCTTAGACTTGTGAACCCTCTACTCGCATTTGTGTATTTAGTAACTTCTAGATGTCCGTTTTGGATCCAATCCAATAGATCATTTTTTACAAGCATTTTTTGTCCCACAAAGTGCTCTCACGACTTTCTTCCTTCACAAAAAGGATCCACAAGTTAGTAAACTCAAATCATCTGCGGCTAGACTCTTTGAATCTACCAACCTACTCATTCTATCTAGAGGGATATGGCCCTAGCTCATGCATGCCATTCTCCGTAAGTTATGTTCTTGACCATCCATTTTAGTCATTTATTTGAGCATGCATAATCAAATTATGCAGTACGATAATAACTCAACAGACTCAAAAGAATCATTTATTGATCAAGTTTTGCAGTCTAATTTATCCAACAATTGACTAACAACTTCATCACGTTGGGTTACATAATCGTATACTATTTTGACATGAATACTATTAGCTAAGTCTATTTACTCTTATTGTTTTTCTAGTAATGGCCTAGCCATTACTTAGCTTTAAGACTACTTGACTTAGCGTTCTATTCCCTTTCATTTCTGCAAACCATTTGCGGAAATGCGTTTCGAGAGAAAGTGTCCAACACTTGGGAATAAGAACAGTAATTATGTTTTCTCAACAAATACCATAGTTGGGTGAAGGGGAGTTCACGACCTCCCTCTTATAATGTCTTTTGGCAATTTTATGCAAACATCATAAGTAAATTTTGACTGCCAAACCATTATTCCATTTTCCTTCTACCCTCGCCCATCAAGGCGACAGGAACACTGAAAATGCTTGCAATGGCTGACTTAGCTTCATCCTTCTTTCTCATGTGGCGTTTGGCTCCCTTGCCTTTCGCTTTTGAGGTTGAAGCCTCCAAGTCCAATACCGACGGCGCAGATTTTTCAATCACTGGCTCGTATTGTTTCAATCATTTTATCAACTCATGAAATGGTCTTCTTAAGCCCATTTAGAGTTTGTGATAAATAGGTTGAAGGAGGGATGAAGGGACCGAGGATTACGTCAATGTACATCTGCTTTCAAAATCAACATTGGGGTCTTAGAGCTTGTCCACTGGGCCCAATGTTTGTGTACAGACGACCTCCAGTCATCTAGGTTTCAAAAAATACTTCCGTCGCAGCATATCCAATATGCTGGTTCCAAGCCGCATAAAATGATTTGTAGGGCATTTATTGAACCATCAACGTCCAGCCTGTCATACAACTCATGAATGATAGAAGTAGGTATGATACTTTGGACCTTGCGATTGTCTTTATGCCTTAATACCGAACATCAAACGCTTCTTAAGAATGACTCCTTCCGCAAGTCCGATGGAAGTGACCTTTCCATGACATAAGCCTCGGTTTGGAAATCGTGGACAATCCTCTAATTTTTGCAGTCAATTTAAATTTATTGTGTTCCATTAAATAAATCTCAAAATAAAGAAAAATTGAAAAACCGTATCCGAAACATGTATTCTAAACGCTAACCAAAAACAGTAAGTAGATTATAGCAATATCGAGTTTGAGTTAAGACTCGATTTTTAGTCGCTAACTACTCCCACTATTTCTACTAAATCCCACCAGTCTCAAGTGGGGTTCCAAAAAATCATTTCCTAGCGGGCTTGGGATCCACAAGAACAATTTACCATACCCCGCTTTTATGATTCACATGGAAAAAAGCCTTATGGGAGGCAATCGATGCCATTCTCATTCCATGAGATTCCAAATATATTTTGCCTCACCTCTTAGCATGATATTGAGGATTCCAAAGGAATCATGCTGTCCGGTGTTGAGCCCGACCCATCAATCAAATCATCCTCAATTTTCACTCCCACGACTCGTGAGACAGGGAAACAACGAGTGTGTTCCTTTGTTAATAACAATAATGCGGCTTGCCTTCTATTCCAAATGTGCCACGACTCGTGAGACCACACTTGGATAGCGGTAGCTTCCTCATAATATTGTTATGGACGGAAAGCGTGGACAGATTGAAATGCCATTTCGATCCAAGTCTATTTATGAGCTTAATATTTGTTTAGTGTCATGTTCAACCTATCAATCAAATCACATCTCAACTGTTGCCCCCCATGACTCATGAAATAGGAAAACAGTGAGCGTGTTCATTTGTTCACAATAATAGTGTAGCATGCCTCTAGTCCAAATGTGCCATGACTCGTGAGACCGCACTTGGGTATTGACAGCTTCCTCACCACATTATTGTGGCTGGAAACCTTGGACAAATGAAACCATTTTGATCCAAGTCCATTTATGGGCCCTAACACTTCAACTTGGTCAAACCAAGTGAGAGTTAATTATGAGTTGTTTAACTGAGACCTCATCACATCGAAAACATTACATTCATAAATATCAATTGTTGAAAGCATTAAATAAATGGATCGCTGCAATGAAACCTAGCATACCCCTGTTGGATGATCACAAGCACAACCTATGTGACCCACTGAGCCCGCAGTTAGTCTATGGTCAGTCTAGGGTGGTCCAATGCTATTACAAAATATTTTACCCATCAACATATAGATGGGCCTTGTGATATCTCCATAGGCCGTCCTCTCCGTGGGCCTCATCCTTAGTGGACCTTCTTCTCCATGGGATTGCTTAAAATAAAAAAGAAATCTCACTAAAAAGTCTTATACTACTCTCATTGAAATTTAAAAAGAAACCCTGATCAGAAGTCCAGGGGAGTACATTAGGAGGGAGATAGAAAGTCTTATTATTCCAAGGCTAAAAACGAGGAGGGAGGAGAAAATAAAATCACAAGGGCACACGGGCCCACCCAACAAAAAATTAAAAGACATACATGCGGTCTAGGCCTGCGTGAGAATCCATTCACATTCATTCTAGCACATAATAATATTTAATCATGCTAGACAAGAAAATGAACATCCCAAAAAATATCACGATTTCCAATATCACGATGAACAATTATACACATAAAACAATAAGTTAAAAATTTGCAACTTAAATGGGTGATAAAGCCTCATGCATCCAATGCAGGCAAATAAATCAAATTAATTAATTAAACCTCGTGCATCCAATGCACACAAATAAACCAAATTAATTAAAGGAATTTAGTTTTTAAAAAATCCAATTTTCTCCAAACTAAATCAGCAAAAATTAATGTTTTTCAAAAAATATGCAGCAATTGGAAAATTCAATTTTCTAGAAAACTGTGAAAAATGGCCCGGCCCAGCGGCCACAAAATTAAATAAATTAATTTTCTCATACAATTATTCAAGAATAAGCAAAAACAGATCATTCTTCAAACACAATAAAAAAATGTGGTCATGCTTATTCAAAAAAGATCATAGCATCAACATCAAACCGGGCTCTAATAATGCGAGTGGATCGGCCCTTGAGCAGGCAAGCGGAAGCGGTAATATAAAATTATGTAAATTAAAATGAAACATAATAAAACTATAGTTTCAAGAGGTGTACCCTTGGAGTTCCCGGGAGTTCGATATAGTTATGCAGATATAACAGTAAAATAAATAGGGCTAGGGTTTAATGAAAAACAAGAGATATATAAATCGTAAATCAAGAATTATCTCTTCATTTGATTTATTTTGAATCTCCTTCATTTGACCCGTTCACGCAAGGCTTCCACATAGAAGCCCTCTAAAGTTGCGTCCACACCACATTGAAATTTGGGATCCCTCAATCCTCTTTTCTAGAAAAAAATTAGGGAAAAAAATACACACCAAGTGTGTATACAAGAGAGGCGGCCAAGATGTGGAGTTAAGGTGTAGGAAATTATTTTGTGTATTATGTATTTTTTGTTAGTTATTCCAAATAACTAATACACATATACATACCTTATATGGATGCATTAAAATTTGTCTTGGTTCATTTAATCATCGATAAGGTAATTGAATCTTTTATTCGAGATAAAGGATGACTTATATGACACTTTCCAAAAGTGAATTTGTTAGTCAATAATTTTCTTTTTTAATCATTTCCATCAATTTAATTAAGGGGCTTGGGCCGATTTTAATTAATTAAAATACAGGACCCAATAATTTTATTTAAATCCAATTTAACTAAAGCCCACTTAATTACGTCCATCATATATTTAACTCAATTAAATATATAAGCTCGTAAGCCTTTATTAATTAATAAGTCCAATTTATTAAATGATAAAGACAAGCCCATCATAAATGAATCCTATTAATTTATTCTTGGGCTTATCCATCCAATGGATCCCTCTTATTTATAAGTAATTCAATTACTTATGGAATTAATTCTCTATTAATTCCTCGTCCCTTCTCGGTGATTTGTATGTGACTCTTTAGGTTCACCTTTTAGCTAGACTTGGGCTAGTGTCAACACTATTATTAATTAAATCTAATTTAATTAATAATTCTTGATCAACCTTGATCAAGAAAGCCCGTCACCATGGATGGCCATCTAGCAACGGTCCATGGCACTAGAGACCACGCGAATATCCATGTGAACTTTTAGGCTGTCGAGTCCATACGGGTACGGTCCTTCCGTCTACCGTCTCTCGATTTTAGTCTAGGGCATCGAAATGGGTATCAGTTCTCATCCTGGACTAGGCGTTTATGCTTAATACTTGAGATCGCGTTGCGCCAAATTGCTCGACATAGGAACCTCTTTTTGCTATTCGATTAACGAAATGTGGCCACCTATATGAAAGAGTCGGTATGGTACGAGAATGTGCCGGAAGCGTTAAATAAAAATTTTAAAAATCGGTTCAAAAGGGTGTTCCTTATGAAATTCCCTGGCGTTCGTTGGTTGTCAAAAGCATAATATTACACAAAAACATAGAAACAAAATTGAAACCTTACCTTTTGTTTCTATAGTTGAGCAGCAACGTGCATTGTTCCCTTTACGTTCTCCCGTTTACTTTTGGATCCAAATTAAAATCCATCTAATTTGTCCATACCACACTAAAGAAGAGATATAGTTCTTGTTCTATTGCTAGATAAAACAAACAACTAGAAGAAAAAACAACTCCGAACAAACACTATTGATTAGTGCTTTTGGAATGTTTTATGTTCTAAATTGAATCCAATTCAATATAGAATGAAACGGAGAACATTTTGGAGAGAAAAAGGGAGCAAAATTTCATGGCTATTATTGTTGGTTATTCATGATATGTATGTACTTTTTGTATACATACAATTGAATTCAAAATTCAATAACCACCAAGTTTGCCTCCAAGACAACCTATACACACACATGCACATAACCTTCAACCATGATGAAAATAACCACTCCATTATCTTCATTATGGTGAGGAGTTTCAACTCCTCCTTAACTTGCTCCAACCAAGCTCAAAGGGGCTTGGACTTCAAATATGCACCTGGCTCGATTTAATCAAATTAAATCAAGTCCAACCAAAGGCTATTGGACAATAAGTAATTAAATTAATTTTAGCCCAACTAAGTCCAAAAAATCCAAATCAATTAAATTAATCCAATTAATTTAAAGGTGTTAAGCCCAAAACTTAATTAATTCAATTAATTAATTCCTGAGCCATCCATCAAATGAATTATTAAATAAATGATCCAATCATTTATATATATTATCCTTGAATTAATTTAATCCAATTAAATTAATTTGTTTCTTCTCGAATTAATTCCAAATTAATTCCACCAATTCCATAGTGATTTGTGTGTGACTCTTTAGGTTCACCATCATCTAGACTTGGGCAATATGTCCAACACAAATAATTAATTAAATCTAATTTAATTAATTATTTTTAATTATTCATTAATCAAAAACGCCCGTCACCATGGGTGGCCGTCTAGCAACGGTCCATGGCACTAGAGACTAGGTGAATGTTGGCATGAACTTTTAGGCTCTTGAGTTCCATACAGGTATGGTTCTTTCGTCGACCATCTTCCGGCCTTAGTGTAGGGCATAGAATTGTGCATCGGTTCCCATTCTAGACCAGACAACTATGCTAAATATCTAAGATGCGTTTACTCTATCGATCGGCAAAGGAAACTATTTTCTATTTGATCAATCGCTATGACCATAGACTTAGAGAGTGTAAACCATCTCAAAGCGCATAGGAGATATATCCATTATATAATCCGACTACACTGGAAAAGACTTATAATGACCATATCGAAGACACAATCGTCTCTTGCCAGATCCAAGATATAGCCATCATATGCATGCGACTGCCATGATTCCTAAAGTCCAAGGACTAATCTTGTACTATCGGAGCTGGAAATTCAAGGCCTAACGACCAAGCCTCCAAGGCTTCCATCTGACGATTCCTGCAAGTCAGTTCAATCAGCTAACAATCTTGTCAACTAATCCACTAATATTGCATAGACATCCTATGTCTGTCGCCGATAAAACACGACACTCATCCAATAAATGCAATACTTTGTGCAAGCCTCTATAGTACTCTCGATGCCCAGTCGCAAGGTCCTCAACATGGAACGTTTCAGACCAACCCTCAGAAGTTGGTTTCATAGCTGGCATCCAATGCGCAGCCCAACTACATGGGTTATTCAATTGGTCTATGGGCATTTATTGTGACATTAAAACACTGTTCAACATAAATAGTAAGCACAACAAATACACGGTGCCATGGATGAATTCTTACTACATTCATCAAGATAATATCACATTCATTAAGATTGCTAAATGGTTTCCAAAACCGCCAATCCAATTGGCTTTCTGATCACCATTTCTAACACTATATAGCATAGATGCATCTCCAAGTGCATAAGAGATACCTGTGTCACGTTTTAACAGGGGATGGATCTTGTTCTTGGAATGCACCGTCCTCACTACATACTTTGACTGCACTAGGCAAAGCTTATGATGATCATGTCTGAGATACGATCACCTCTCACACAAACCCAAGATATAGTCATCGTATACACGTGACTGTCTTGATTCCTCAAGTCTAAGGACTACTCCCACACTATCGGACCCAAGGATTCGAGTCATAGCGATAAAACCTCCAAGGCTTTCATATGATGATCCCCTAGCCAATCGACCTACTAAGATAGCATAAACGTCCCACTTCTGTCGCTGATGAAACACGGCACTCATCAAATGAATGCGACTCTTAATGCAAGTCTCAATAGGGCTCTTAATGCCCAGTCTCGAGATATTCGACTTGAAATATTTCAAATCCAATCATTAGTAGTTGGTTTAATCACCGCCATCAATGCGCAGTCCAACTGTTGCACGGTTCTTAAAGTGGTCTGTGGGCATCTATTGTGATGTCAAAGCAGTGCTTGACCTAATTTGGTAAGCATAACAGATACATGTGTCGAAGACAAATACTTATGATATTCGTCGGCTTAAATAATGATTGATTGAATGATACTCAAAACTGTCAATCCAATTAGCTTTTGGTCACCCATTCCAACAATGTTTGCACTCTGAGTGCCCCTACTGCTCCCATAGGAATAGGCAAAGGGAAAGGGAAGTTGGCGATTCTAAGTGGTCGTAGGCAAATAATGTTTGCATGCATTTCCAAGAAAAGGGGCACTAGAAGAGAGAGTGCCGACAATTCCTCTCCAACCTAGCTATGTTTGTGATTGAAGTGAATATGATAAAGAATTTTGCTTCTTAGATATTGGATACCTGCCCTGGAGCTAACATCTGCAATAATTGCAGGTGCTGGAAAGGAGCAGAAGACTAAGTATGGACGAGATGATTCTAAGGCTAGGCGATGGGAAGGCCTCGCTGTGGAAGCCGTGGGATCTCTCAACTTAGTTATTAGTGATCATATTCGGATAGACATAAAAGACTGTTATTATTACCGAGAATGATCAAAGAATATTATTTCAATTCCTGCTTTAGACAATGATGGTTATAAATTTGCGAACAATGAAAATAGTTTTTATTTGATGATTGATAATAACGCTCATCTGCTTGGTACATTAGTCAATCGTCTTTATATTCTCCAATAGTCTCATTGAATTATGACTGCCCAACATAAGGAAAAATTAAATAATCATGAAAACACACAATTGTGGCATGCAAGGCTAGACCATATCTCAAAGGATAGGATGAGAAAGTTGGTAGACTAAAAACTTCTAGAGGTAGACGATTTGGACAACCTACCAACTTGCGAATCCTGTCCGAAAGTGAAAATGACCAAGAAGCCTTTTGTTGGACAAAGTGCACTTGCCAACAGTCTTTTGAATTTGATCCATATGGACGTCTGTGGACCATTAAATACTCTGGCAAAAGGCGGGTACTCGTATTTCATAAACTGATGATTACTCACAGTATGGTTATATTTACCTAAATGAGGTACAAGTCTGAGGCCTTTGGAATGTTCAAAGAGTACAAACTTGAAGTTGAAAATCAAACTAGCCGTAAAATTAAAACCTTTCAGTCAGACCGAGGTGGAGAGTATTTAAGTGGTGAATTCATTGATTACTTAAAAGAGAATGGAATTCTCTCTCAATGGACTCCCCAAGGAACGCCACAACTTAATGGCGTGGCTGAAACAAGGAACTGAACCATGTTGAACATGGTTCGATCCATGTTGAACATGGTTCGATCCATGATGAATTTTACAGAATTGCCCCCTCCTTCTGGGGTCACGCTTTTAAGATGGCGCCATCTAGCTTAGTGCCCCAGACGCCATATGAGACATGACATGGCAAGCCTGCATCATAAGGTTATAATTGTAGATCTTGTGATGAGATCTCGGGCCCGTAAGGCTCTCTCCCTAGCCTCGTCGTTAACCTCCAAGGCTACGATCGATTCGGCCTTGCTAAGCATCACATCTATCCAATGGAGGTGTTTTTTTTTATCCGAACCACTTTTCAAGATCGACCTTTTGAAGTCGTCCCACATTCGTCTTTTAAGATGGGACATCTGCTTGAAATCCTTCCAAGAAATCATGCTCACTTCAAACAATCGATTACTTTGAGGACTTATCCACTATTCATATGAATTTGGAAGCTAGTATTGTTTAAGCTTTCCAGAATCAACTCTCCACAAATTGTGTGTTAGAAATACTTCTTTAATCTCTATTCAAGTATTAAAGACTACTCTTGACAACTGTCTATCGCCACATCGGTGTATTCCTGATATACGTTGTGGCATGCCCAAAGCATACACAAAATTAGGTCCAACACACCGAACCAATACTTTCATGCTACTATAGCAAAGATGTAAGGGATAACCTAGACAACTGAGCTTTCTCATTAGTTAGACGCAACTGAGTCTTCAACAAATTAAGCTTTCTCATCAGTCAGACATGACTGCTACTTGAACAGCCCATCCCTAATATACGAATCTAATCGTTTTATGGAGTATTTCGTAAACAATTTTATTAGTGCCTTAATGTTTCCCAAATATCTTAACCTCATTCTAAATGAGTAAGACGTTTACGCACTAAACACATTGGAACTCAAACCAACTCTCACTAACCTTAGGCTCATTTTATCTAATCATACCTAGTATTATCCTTTCATAGGTCGAATATTCCAGTTATTGAAGTCTTAAACCTAGTTTGAACTTCATAGTGAATCCTTAGAGTCCAAAATATTGGTTCTAACAGATGTCCCACATCACTCCTCCTTATGTCCTATTGGATTGTAATCCAATTTCCTAGACAAACAAGGAATGGGATGTGATCAGTTAAAGATAGTATTACGAATGATTTTTTTAGAAGCATTCTTAAAAACCTACTCCTACTATTTCCTTGAAGCGTATGGGATATCCCATCAACTCAAGTTCTTTGTAGGACGACAGTTTCATCATACAATAAGGGCCAACTTATTTCAGTGAAACACCGATCAAACCATGTCCAATTTCTTCCTTACTAGAGACCTGTCAACCGTGGTGCTTTCAAGAAGAACTTCACCGAGTGAGAGTCACATTCTCATTCTCGATATTCAAGAACTACCACTAAATTCACACCCTCTCGATCCAATCTAAAGGCAATCAATATGGTTCACCACTCTAAGTCTAATTCGTTGAACCTGATCAAACAGAAATAGATTTGCGAACCCCATACGAATATTGTGTATCTTTGTGACTTACAGATGTTCATATTAGATCCAATCCAACGCCTAATTTGTTAGCTCATTTTGTCCCACAAAAGAGCTTTTGCGGTCTTTCTCCTTCTCAGAAAACTGAATCCATCACTCTTTCTCATGCTCAACTAGAAGAAATTGTCCAACCAGAACTATAAGTCTCACTTTTGATTATCATTTTATTCTTTATTTGGGTATGCATAATTCAATTATACGATAGTATTTTAATATTTCACCCAACAAACTTAAGTCTCAATTCAATGTCAAATAAAAGACATTATTGATCAAAACATGTATCAAAATTGTCAAATAGTAATTGAAAATACTATTACGATCATTCTAGATTATATAAGTACTATCCTAACATGACTACCACTAAGACTAACTAAGTCCCTAGTCTTTGCAGCAACAACCTTGCTATCGTTAAGTCTTAGTTACTTCTTGTTTCGACTTTTCTACATCACCACCGACAAACCATCCGCAGATTATGAATTCATTGGTAACCAATACCAAGAGTAGAATGGTAATTATGCTAATACTCAATTAAAGATTTTACATTCATTTGAGAGGAGCTTAGAACTCCCTCTTCCAATGGCCTTTCTCTGGGCAATAAATGCAAACAGCATTCGGAGTCCTTGACTAACGAACCCTCATCCTCTTGTCTTTAACCCCGGTTAGCAGTGTAACAGAAGCACTCAAAGTGCTAGCAGTAGTAGAAGACATCTCATCTTCTTCCTCTTCTCGTGTCTAACAACCTTGCAATTCGCTTTAGAGGTTGAAGCCTTTCCCTCTAGTACCGTCAGCATAGATTTTTCAATCGTTTCCTCATACTAGACCAACATATTGAGCAACTCATGATGGCTCTTCTCAAGCTCATCATGTTAGAGTTGATGATAAATTGATCAAAGGATGGAGGTGGTGATTGCAGGATCACATCAACGTGCATTTTCTTCCTTCTCAACATCAACCTGGAGGTCTTTGAGCTTTTCCACTAGGGATAGCATTATCACTCCATGCTTTCGTACGGATGATCCCTCAATCATTATTTCATCAAAGAATTCCTTCATCACGGTAAACGTAATATGCCGGTCCGGTAACCATAAAGTTTTTTCAGACGGAGCATTATGGACCAGACACCTTCATACCTCTCATACTGTTCTTGGATTTTGTTACTCATCGAACCTAGTATGATATTGCGTACTTTTCAGTTGTCCTCAGGCCACAAATGTCAGACGTTCTGGTAAGAACCTTTCCGGCAAAGTCCAAGGTAGAAACTTGTCTAGAACATAAGTCTGGATCTCGAACTCGAGGACTATCCTGAAAATTTTCAACCAATTCCAATAGTTTGTTCCATCAAATTTATTAGCCTCAAGTATGGAATTAAGTGAATTCTTAGACATCTGCAATAAACTTTTAAAAATTAGCAGACTATCATAATATTAGGTTCGAGGGAAGGACTTGGACTTCTGTATTAACCTTCCCATTATTTCTACGAAAGTCCATCACTCTCAAATGGGGTATTAGGAAAAAGTTTTTTCTAGTGGCTTGAGGTCCACAAGCGAAATTCTCCATGCCCTGCTTCTATTATTTAATGGAAATAGCCTTGTGGGAGGTATCTAATATCATTCTCGACCTACAAGATCCCCAAGAGAATCACATTACTTAGTGTTAGATCCAACCCATCAACTATATCATAGCGCAAACTATCGCCCTCACAACTCGTGAGACAATGAATTAGGTGTGTATTCATTTTGTTCTCAATAATAGTGCAACTTTATTTCAGTCCAAACGTGCCACAACTCATGAAACCACGTATGGGTGAAATCAGCTTCCTCACTACATTACTGCGGATGGAAGGTATGGAAAAACAATCCTTTTGTTTTAATTTTCATTTTTAGGGTCTAATCTTTTAATTTGGTCCAATCAAGTGAAGGTTATTAGTTGTTTAACCGAAATCTCATCCCATATTAATATTTTGCAAATCATTCATTATAAACAATGATATCTATATCTTAAATTAATTAGACATCTAATCCAAGGAATTTATTTCTAAAATAATGAAAATTAATTATGGACATAGGTGCAACCATGCAATAAATTAATTCTTATTTCAAAATTCATTCAAATTAATTTTAGTAATTTAATTTTGTGAAATACCAAATCTCAATAAAAAATTATATTAACCAAAATTAATTGCTTGAGAAAAATATGCAGAAAAATTAGAAAATAAACATTCAAAAAAAACAGTCTAGAACGCCGACCGACAGCCAGGCGCGCGTGCACGATCCAGCCATCGAGCGCGCACAGCACGTGCAGCCCAATGAGCCCTAGCGTTCCCTGCCCCCCGTGCGCCCTCGCCTGAGCACCTACCAACCGACAGGGAGCCGCACATACCAGAATAGTAATAGTGACAGGTTGTGGTCCCAGCAGACAAACTAGTGCTTTTGTTAGTGAAGAATGCTTATTGTTGCCGCTAAATAAAAAAGTATCTTGGATACGTTGGATACTTAGGCAAAATAAATATGAGAACAATCCCTTTAATAAGCTTCTCAATGATACTACTTCTGAATGTCTCTTGGCAAGCCCTATACAGTAATTTCATAAGAATGAAAGCCTTTGTTAATTTTGAAGGTCCCTAATGTTGAACGGAGTGCATCGGCCCGAGAACCATGGTGGAAGCTCGAAAACTCAAAAAATTATGATTCAAGCAAATAATTAAGTCTCGATCATAGGGTGTACCCTTGATCTTTTTTCGGACGTCCAGTGTAAAATAAAAAACAAAGGCCATGAAAAAATACAAGAAAAAGTAGAAGCATAAAAGTAAATGGAATTTACCCTCATTGTCTTTCTTGTTTGGGTATAGGCGTTGATTCCTCTCCGTTTTCGTTTCTAGATCAGTCCATGGCAAGATCTCAATCTGGAGATTCTCCAAAGAATAACACACCACCACTGAAAGGATGTGGTGATTTCACTGAACTTGACTAATTAAAATTAAATCAAGCCCACGACTTATGGACTCTAAATCGAATCTAGTTTAATTTATAAGCCCAATACTAAAACATCCTTTAATCCATTTAAAGGATCCAAGGCTTTTATTATCTCCTTTTTAATTTATAAGTTGTTAATTTATAAATCGGATCAAGCCCAATAATATTAATCCAATTAATTTTAGTGGCTAACTTGAAATTCTAATTAATCTGATTAATTAAATTTCAAGTCATTCATTCAATGGATTGGCTAAATAAATGATCCAATTAGTTATTCTCTCCAAAGATTAATTTAATCCATTTAAATTAATTTAACTCTTTTGAAATTAATTCCAAATTAGTTTCTTTTCATTATGAAATTGTGTACGAATTAGAATACTTTATGTTAATCTTTTGTAAGAAAATGCATGATAACACAAAAATGTGTTTGGATTAGAATGTTTATGATGATTTTTTTTAACAAAAATATGTCTTATTTTTTTTAATGAAAAGATGTAATAGAATGTATTTTATTGTAACAAAAAAATCTCAACCAGGAATGAATTTACAGTTTAAAATGTTGTACAAATGAAAAAGGTCCTTTGAATATATGCAAATAATGTAAGACATATTATATTTTTAGATTCATATATTTGAATTTTTTAAAATTCCATAGTTTTATGATTAATTATTTAATATATATATATATATAACACATGTGAATGTTATTTAAATTTCGCAATTATTTTTTGGAACATATTATTGTACTGTTCCATTATTTTACTTAATGAAACTTACATTTACCAAAAAAAAAAAATTATTTTTTGGAAACTAAAATTAAAAAATATATATTTATCAATATATAAAAATATAAATGATAAAGTGAGTAAGTTTCTGGAACGTTTGTGTGAGAGTTTGGTGATGCCTATTAATTAATAACATAGAATATAATAATAGTAATAAGGGCTAAATTTATTGTGCTTATTAACCCCAACCCCCTACATTAAGAATTCCATATATAAAAGTATTCTTTCCTATTTATTATTAATATGAATAAACATACAATTCTGATTTATTTCTATGATATCATACTAACATTTAAATCACAATTAGTTTAGGATAAATAGTATAATTGGTACCTCTGCATTTAAAATTACTTTAATTTATTAAATTCATTTCTTGATTTTAGCATTTCTAAACTTTAGTTTTGTTTCAATTTGGTCCTTTGACTATTTTCAACCAAAATGGGGGTCAAATTTTGAGTTTTTGGAGGGTAAAATGATCAATATAAGTTTATTTTTCTTATTTTAGTCTCTTAAAATTTATAAAATTGTCGATCAGTCATTTTTTAGGCTGAACAACAAAATTTATAAATTTTATGTTGAATGTGATATAATATCCTATGTGAATAATAAAAATTTTAAACACTTGTAAACATAAGAAAAAATAAGCTTAATTTAAAATAAATTAGTTTTTTTAAGGGTAAATGCTACATTTGATCCGCTGAGTTTTCGTTTAAAATTATTTTAATCCCTCAAGTTCATTTCTTGACATTAGCATCCTCAAACTTTAATTTTTATCTATGTTTGGTCCTTTAGACCATTTTTAGCTAAAAATATGGTTGAATTTTTACTATTTGGAGGGTAAAATGGTAAATATATTTGATTTTATTACTTTAATCCCTTAAATTTGTAAAATTATCAAATTATTCCTTTTCTTAAAGGAACAAATTGTATTTTTATATTTTTTATGGTGATATATTGTGATTATTTTAAGACTTAAAGATAAGTCTACAAAAGCTAAATTTTAACAATATTTATTAAATAATAGGGTGGATTAAAAAGTTGGTAGATTATACTTTTAACGAGATTTTTTGGTGGATTTCATATATATACATATATTTAATTCGTTCTCTGAGGTTTTTTAAATATATATTTTTATTTTACAGAAAATGTTCTATATAAACCCCTGAAATTGAATTTAATATATATTTGAAATCTACCAAATAATTTAGTTAAAAGTACATTTCACCAACGTTTTTTTTCAAAATCGTAGCTGTTAAAATTTAATAAATATTGCTAAGATTCAATTTTATTAGCCTTATCTTTAACTCTTAAGATTTAAAAATCGACTTAGATTTTTTAATTATATTTTCAGATTACATATGTTTTATAAAATTTATAATTTTGATTTTTTTTTGTCAGTGCTGAAAATAAAAAATAAATAGACTATTCTATTTGAAGTTAAGCAATATGGTGTATTATGTTCAAAAGAGTTCAAGGTTTTTATTTTTCATACAAGATAATTACATCATATTGACCATATAAAAATATAACAAAGTTATTTTCTTTCTAAAAATGGACTGATTTGATAATTTTTACACATTGAAGTTACTAAAGTGATATAATCAAACTTAAATTAACCATTTTACCCTCCAAAAAGTCAAATGATCAGAGGGACCAAACTGAGATAAAACTAAAGTTTAGGGAAACTAAAGTCAAAAAATAAATTTGAGGGACTAACGTGATTTTAAATAAAAACTTAAGGGGCCAAATATTATTTTTACCCTATTTTTAATGTTCAAAAGTTTTGAGGGACCTCTGAGGCTACATCCCAAAAAATCAGATAAGGACCAGCCACCTCAATTGGGAAACTTAGGACCTCCAACCAGAAGTAACCTCTGAACATAAAGTCTTGGAATTTTGGGTGAGGACAGGTACCAACCACTCTATCATAAAATTGCAAGGCATTCTTATCTCCAGAAAATACCCTTATCTATAGCAGACTTCAACTACCCCTAGGATCCGCAAGTCTCCAACTGCAAAGAGATAGCCCTCTAACAAATCATGAGGATCCTCCAACTATTGGAGATGTCCCTCTACCGAACCCATAGGGGATTCTATTGGAATAGTTGACCAAAAGCCAATTAGATTGGCGGTTTTGAAAACTATTCAAACAATCTTTATTTAAGTTAAATTCAATACAGAACTACACCTGCATTCTTCTCAGTGCCTCTGACGTCTTCTTCACCAAGCCACAACGAGGTGCGTATAGACCTCCTTCTCCATTAGAAAACAAGTTGTAATTTCTTTATTGGTTTGGAAGCACGACGAACATGGTCGTCACGTGTTTTTTAGTGTGTCGCTAATCTTACCCACATGTGTTTTTTTATGGTGTGTTGCTAATCAAGAGTTGTGGAAGCTTGTTTCTATTGTCTAGTTTGTAGTTTTCTTTTTCCATTTTTACTTTTTAGTTCAGTGAGGTGTTGAATTTGTTTCATGCGAGAAGGTTTTGATTTGTGATTTTTGTTTTTAATTGCAGCAAGAGGACATGAATATTTTTGTTCCAGAAGTGATGGAATTGGAAGTGCCTATATCCATGGAAGGTAAATTAATAAAGAGTAGTTTATATGTTTTGTGCATGCATGTGCATATATTTTGGCACTCGAATATGAAGATTTTGTTTTGTTTCTTGAGTTTTGTATTTTATTTTGTTGTTTATTTCTTGATTTTGGCTATTCTTCTTTCAATGAGCGTAAGAAAGTTCAATAACATAGGTTTTGTTTGGGTACATGAATTTTTTGTGTAAATTTATAGACCAAAAATTTTCTTGTTGATTTTTAATTTGGGAAACGTCTTTCTTAAAGTTCATGAGTTCATCCAATTTTAAGGAATAAGAATTTGCCAGTAGTCATCTCTGCAAAATGTTCCAAAAAAAAAAAAGAATGAATGTTAATAAATCTTATATCATAGATGTTCTTGAAGAGTTGGAATGCAGCAGATGATATTGTTTTGAATATCTTTGTTATATGTTCTTTTGCAGCATTTAATGAAACAAAAACTAGGAGCAAATGCTATTTTAATTTTAAAATCATGTAGTATTTAATGAAACAATAAGTGAAAAAATATTGTTTTAATGTTAAAATCGTACATGTAATTCAGTATTTAATGAAATAATAAGTGGGAGCAAATACTATTTTAATATTAAAATCTTACTTATTATGCAGTATTTAATGAAACTATTAATGTGAGCAAATATTATTTTAATGTCAAAACCTTACTTATAATTTAGTGTTTAATGAAACTTTTTTTGTAGTACATGGAGGAACAAGTAATTCCATGCAAAATCAACCAGTGGAGGATGCTCAATTGGTTAAGATTACTTGGAGGATTAAAGACTTTTGAAGGTTGAGTATGACAAAACTCTATTCCAGCACATATGAACTTAGTGATGTTACATGGTAATTTTCTATCTAATATATGAATTGAGAGATTAATATATAGTTGATGGTTTGTACAACTTTCGACACTTGTAATAGTATTAGAAATTAATATTTTGCTTTATACATGTCAGGAGGCTGCTCATTTTTTCGAGAGGAAACAATGTTGATTTTCTATCCATGTATGTGGGATTTATTGACTCAGCTAATTTACCATATGGTTGGAGCAGATATGGACACATCAGTTTGACTGTTGTGAATCAATTTCATAGCAGCAACTCAATTAGAAAAGGTACTCAAGACAATTGTAATGTCTAAATGCTTCAATTAATTTGGTCAGACGAGAAGCAATTATCATCCTTTGCAACATAGTGATTTTGCTATCGATTATATGGGCTGGAATCTCATCTTTACCCTAATTGATGCAAAGCTGAATGTCTAATCATGAGAATTTTCCTTTTATATGTACAGATGTAATTAAGCTTATATGTTGAGCAGGTACCCTATATATATACTAAGATTTCGTTTCATTTTTGTGGATCTCATAGTATATGTATAATTCTCTAACAAGCATTTGTTATTCCTTCTTCACAGTGAAAATAGTGTTGCAACAAAAGATTTGACAAGATCCTTTGGGTGGGATACACATGATGCTTTCCTGCAACATGATGTACACGAACTCAACAGAATCCTATGTGAGAATCTTAAAGAAAAAATGAAGGTCCACTAGAAATAGAATACTACTACTGCCAATTTTTTTAAAAACTTTTGAATTCTTCTTAACTAATTGTTATCCTCTTACCATTATTAGAGAACTGTTGTGGAAGGTGCTATACAACACTTATTTGAAGGGCACCACAAGAACTACCTTGAATGCATCTGTGGTACTTGTAGTTAATCTATTTAGCCCTTAGACTTTAAATTCATTTTATAATTTTTTGTGTCCTCTATGCGATAGATTTCAGCTTTATGTAAAGGGATGTCATGATGTCTATGCTTCGTTTGATAAGTATATAACAGATATCGTGCTGGGCCATATGGTTTGTAGGTGAGTAGGATGACTTAATTTGCTTGCTAGTTTAGTTAAATATATAAAGGTAAGTAATTATAAAGGGCTCTCCTAATGTTTTACAAAATTAAAATTACCTCCTTCTTATTTGAAAATTTATGAATACCACCTGATTTTAACGTCTACCAAATAATTAACATATTTCGTTAGACCTCATTAGATTTCCATCAATTTTTTTATAGTGCTTAGATCAAAATACTCTTATGGACTATGAAATATTTGTCAAAAAGGGAAAAGTAGATATTTTTCCAGCCTCCATCCAAGGATTACATAAATTTATCAAACACCAGGGATACTAATTTTTCAAACAACAATGGTATTTATAATTTGAAAAATGTTAAGAGGTCATTGAAATTTATCCTAAATATAATGATCATTTTAACCTTTTCTCTCACTAGCGTATTGATGTTTGAGTGTCAGTTAGATGAGTCTTTTGTCAGGAGGACATGCTTGTTTTTTTTAGACTTTTATTCCTTAGCATATTATTTGAGTCTTGTCAAAGGACCACCTTAGGATTGATGATTTTCTTTTTTCAGGATGCTAAGAAAGGGATCTTGTTTACTGACTTTCCACCAATGCTCCAGCTTCACTTAAAACGGTTTGAATACGAGTTTGTTCGGGATGGTATGGTAAAGATTAGTAGTTAAACTTCTCTTCCAACTTATGAGATGCATGATTTGCAAGATTTTGTTATCATATTGTACTGGCGAATACAATGTAAAGATTAGAGCAAAAAGTGTACAAATTGGCTAAGTCTTACCTCTTTCTGTGTGCAGCTTAAGATGATTGGTTAGAAAATAGCTTTCTTCTTGTTCTATAACATATATTACTGTCAAGATTGCAAGTTAGATAAGTTTTCTCTTACTAGAAGCAAATATAATAAAAAATAGCCTTCTTATGATAGTCAATTTTATTTCTTGGGTATGTCGTACCAAGACTAATGACTAACATCCCATAGCCTAAATTAAAATTTTTGTCTTCATGTTAGAGAATCGCACTTTTACGACACCGAAATATGGAGGTGGTAATTTAGTGATATTAACTATTATTATTTGTGCAATTTCAAGACTCTAGCAATCAGAGTCCCCAAATTTGGACGGAAAATGCTAAGGGGATGTCTTTTTGGGTTTTGAAAAAGGGGATTTGTCTGACTAAACAAAATAAATAAAATAAAATAAATTATGTGCCACAACGGGAGTTCCGACTACCTATTGAAGCTTTGACTAATCGGTGCATTAATAGTCATATCCAAGTTGGATTTCTTGTAATATGAATGATTTTTTATTTGATGTTGATGACATGTGAATAAATGACCGCTATGAGTTTCCTCTTGAACTTGATCTGGATGGAGATAATGTAAGATGCTTGTCACCTGAAGCTAATAGAAGAGTGCGCAACCTCTTTACACTTCACAGGTTAGTAAATGGATGTTTCCACCATCCCATTTTAATTTGTTCGGCAAGTAGAATTCTTTTTCTTTTATTATTTTTGGCTTTAACACCTGCAATTTCTGTAATGGTAAATCCTGTCTTTATACTTTATTTAGCTTAAAATGCAATTTTCATCCTGTATCTTTTGCATTATAATGGTTTAGCCATTTATTTTTTCAGTGTTGTTATGTAAACTTGTAAATTTTTTCAACTCTAGTCCTTCAATCCCCGAGGTTTATAAATGTTGGCGGAGAAAAACATATTCCTCACACATGCTTCTTCTTTAATTTGGACTTTGGCTCCCATTGGTATGGACCAAAATTGTAAAAAAATTGAAAGCGTGGGACCTATTTTGCAAATCTAGAAAGATAAAGAACTAAAATGCCAAAATTCAAAAAATATAGGACTGAAATTTTGTTCCAGTGAAAATTGACCATTGGGATTACTTTCTTATTCAAATTGCAACATCTATAAATTTTCTTATTTTTCACACTTGCAAAACTTTAGGTTACATTTTCATTCTGACTATTTTCATTCTTTTTGTCCATAGTGGTGGTTGCAGGATTACTTTCTTATTCAAATTGCAACATCTATAAATTTTCTTATTTTTCACACTTGCAAAACTTTAGGTTACATTTTCATTCTGACTATTTTCATTCTTTTTGTCCATAGTGGTGGTGTGCACGGCGGACACTATTATGCTCTCATAAAGCCAACTCTATCCAACCAGTGGTATTGAGTTAGCTATGGAATTTAACCCATAAAAAATTGCATACCTGTATTTCTAAAAGTTCTTTAGCTTTGTATTGTCTGAGAAGCTTAAACATAACTAGCTTCATTTGACACACTATGTTTTTATTCTAATGCTTTTTAGGAAAAAAATTGATATCACGTCCTACAAGTAAGCCTCTTTGCGATTTTGGTACACTATTAATTTTTTTATGAATTATATTAGAATTAAGGCTTGGCATGCAAATTGCAAAAATGGGACCAAATATTGCCAAAGAGTAACTTGTGAGACGTAAGGAAAAGTTGCATTTTTGGTCCCATATGTTAGGGCCTGTTTCACTTTAGTCCCATTTATTAAAATTTTCTCACATTGTATCCCATAAGTTGAAAATTTTCTTACTTTTAGTCCTTGAGTACATTTTTCGTCCAATAATTAATGGAACCCTCATAATCCCCCTTAAAAACCTTCTAATGGTTCCATTAATTATTTGACGAAAAAGTACAATGAGGACTAAAAATGAGAAAATTTTGAATTTATGGGATGCAATGTGAGAGAATCACAAGAAATGGGACTATTTGGAAAAGGCCCAAACATATGGGACCAAAATTTCTATTTTCTCGAGACGTAAAAATGCAAGTTTTCTGCTTTTAGGAATAGATTACATGTAGATCTCTTGTTGCAAACTACATAAAGAAAATCATTCTGAATGGTTTCAAGTATAAATTCGATGATGAACGAGTGACAAAAGAAGACATAATAAATGCTTTAGACGAGCTTTATGAAGGTGAAGAAGAAGTAAGTTTTCCTTTCATTTTTCCTGCTTTTGTTAAAACTTGTTGATACTTACTTACCTTCTCATTTATGTCTTGGCAGCATGTAATGACGACAAATCCAGATAATGCCGCGCTCAAGTTTATGAGGCACTCTAATGCCTATATACTGGTGTACATACGTGAAAGTAACAAGGATAAAATACTGTGCGACATTGATGACAGAGATGTTTCTCAGCATCTTAAGGTTTGATAAAAAATCAGCTCAAGTAATTTTTGTTTTTATAAAAGAAACTTAGAGGGTGTTTGGCTAAGTGTAATTGAAACATCTTATGCTTCTAGATCTTATAAGATATTTTAAGATTTTATAGATATTTATTCTTATTTTAAAAATAAGTTCTTAAATTATTTGGATAAATATGACGCTTGAGCTTGTATAACATTAGAGTGTTAAACATAATAAGCTTTTAGATTAATTATATTTTGTCATTTGCACTATGGCCGTTTTTAAACATTGGCATCTAAACTTTATTTCTATCAACTTACCATCTTAACTTAAAATTTTACACTTTTTCATTTATAACTATTTCTCAACCAAGTTTTTTATCAAAAAAAAATCACATGCAGTGCGCATGTGATGTTTAAAGGTTATGTGATGTGATATTTTTTACATATGCACAACATGCAATGTTCTTCCGGCATAAAATCAATAAAAGGACGATCATATAAGCAAGTACTAATTTCGCAAAGTTGATATGGTAAGTTGACACAAAAAAAAAAATTCTATAGCGAAGTGTAAAAATAGGCGTAGCTCGGATAGCAAAATATAATTTACCCTAAGCTTTTTATATTGAAACAATAACCAAAAATTCATCAAACTCTTAAAATTTAAAATTATACAAATAGATAATTTTGTTTTGGGGGGATGTAAGTTATATGAAGGTTAAAGCTGAAATACAAACAAAATAATGAGTGTGTTTTTGTTTTCTGGACATTATTTGAAGAACTTATAAGATATTCTAAAAAAAAGATAGGTGAAGTTAACCTTTTCATAAAGAGCTTATAAGATCCAAAACATCATACTTAGTATTTCATGAGCTCTTCACAAAAAAAAAAAAAAAAATTACTAAATGGTTCTCAAGAGCTTGTAAGCTTAGCCAAACACCCTGTTATTCTCTTTCTATATATTTCGCAATAGTAATATTTTTTGTTCGTGTAGCAGAGGTTGAAGAGGGAGCAAAAAGAGAAAGAACAAAAGAAGAAAAAAAAAAGCAGAAGCTGATATGTACATGATTGTAAAGTTAATTTATATTAATAGTTCTTTTACATAGTAACTGTTTTACTATTTCATTGTCTCCATTTTAAGCAGATTTTTAATTAGAGAAAGATGGTGATGTCTTTAGGTTGTGACTGATGAAGATTTTGCAAGGCAGATTGGAAAGGATGTATGTTTTGATTTAGTGGATCATGCCAAAGTTAAAAGGTTTTGTGTTCAGAAGCTTAAACCATTTCATACTTTTAAGGTATATAAGTATTTTGAATTGATTGAAGTTAGGCTCTCATAATCTTATCAGTTGTTTTGTCCTTTTATACAGATTGAATTTTCTATTATAATTCATGTTGTAGTTTTTATTCCATAACATACATACACACCTTAATATAAAGATTACGTGATTAATCTAAGGAAGGATTTTGTACACATGTCGTGTATACTTGAATGTAATAGAATTTGTAATAACAACTGCACTAGGAAATTTAATCTCCCTCTATGTCAGAGAAGAACCGATAACAAAAAAATCAACCTTATTAGTTCACTAAGCTATCAATTGGAACTTTTCTTATTGTAAAATCTGCTTGTTTTTGTATGTAATTGTATTTTTTTGCCCTCTGCACATGATTAGCTTGTGTCCAATATTATTTACTCTTATGGGAGTACACTATTGTTCTTCATGTGAAGTGTGTTCTTTTTTTTAGTAATTTTAACCATTTAACATTTTAGTTGTTGCTGTTGTTATTCTTGTTACTTGTATTGTGTCGGGAAAATAGCATGTTTCGTCCAGTAAGCTATTATTTTTAACCATTTAGTATTCTACTATTCCTTTGACTCTTTTGTGACTTGTACTATGTTGGAAAAATAATATTTTTCATATCGTAATTTAGGGTCTTTCTACTTTTTGTCCCATTAGCTATGGAATTATCACTTTTGTCTCTGTAACTTATGAAAAGTAACACTTTTGGTCTCATTACACCATTTTGTTAGATATTTTAATGAAAACCTGTGGTCGTTGGGCCTTTACACTTTTGGTCCCTTGGTTACATGACTCTCACTTTAGTCTGAACTTAAAAATACAACACTTTTGTTCCCATGCACTTAACTATCACGTAGTGTTTCTCGTTAATTATTTAATGGAAGGAGTCATGAGACTAAAACTGCTAAATTTTGAAAGTTAGCGATCAAAAGTGATAGTCCCATAACCAATGGGACCAAAGGCGGACGACTTTATTTTATGGGAAGAAAAAAAATTTTTCTTTTTTTTTGGTAAATGTAAGTTTCATTAAGTAAAATAATGGTACAGTACAACAATACGATGATCAGTTGGTTTCTCCCTCGACAGACCAAGGGATACGCCATAGTCTATATAAAGCTCGAGTACTGACTAATCTAGGTAATGAAATGCTGAGAATCCGTTGTCTGATGTCCTCGACTATCAGTAGTGCCATGATATTGGGTGTTCTCTCGGTGTGCTCGAATCGTCTAAGATTTCTTTCCTTCCAAATGTGGTAAACGCATGCTGCTAATAATGCACGATAAGACATATTAATAATGTGTTTACCCCTCCATTTCCGTGAAGCCCATCTAATGTCCATAGTCCAGTCACCATTGGGCCAAGGAAACCGTATCTCTCTCCGAATTGCTGTGAGACACTGTCGACTAAATCTGCACTGAAAGAATAAGTGTCCATGTATTTCTATCGCTCCTTCGTCACATAAAGCACAGGGTCCAAGATGAGCAAGCCATGGTTTGTCCGTCGTGGCCAACTTGTATTGGATAGCAAGCCATAAGATAAATAGATGTCGTGGAATCTTGAGAGATCCCGAAAGTAGTGAAGACCAGTCTACTTTCGGTCCTGGTGGGTCAAATAATCTATATAGCGCCTGGGTTGTAGGTTGCCCATGCTCGAACCTCCAAATAATACGGTCCTCCCCTCCATGTATAGGAGGTAAGGTATGTGTGATTTCTAAGCATTCAAAGTCTGTAATGGGCGGCCAATGCCAATCTCCTCCTTGAATCATCGCACGAAGTCTAGAGGACTCCTCTAAACCGAGTAATCTTGGTCCTCGTGGGAATGTGATGCTTAGAGGTCCAAGTTGATGCCACGGGTCCTGCCACAAGTAGAATTTTCTCCCATCACCAATCTGATAGTCCACCATAGTCCGGAGGAAATTCCGTAATCGGAGAATTTTTCGCCATCCCTATGATCCGCCCCGTTCCCCAATTGTCCAGATGGAAGTTTCTCGTAACCGTCCCTGGTAAAGCCATTCAACCCAAATCGAAGTCCTGTCGCATCTGATGACATCACAGAGTTTCTTTGTCATTAATGTACGATTCAGACTACAAATATCCTTTAATCCCAATCCTCCCTCATCCTTCGATCGGCAAAGATCTTTCCATGCAACCTTGGGGAAGCCATTGGTTGTCGTCCCCTTCCACAAGAAAGTTCGCAGCCGTTTCTCAATTTCATTAATAACTTTCTTCGGTAGAATGAATGCCGATGCCCAGTATAAACTCAGCGCCATGAGTACAGATTTTATAATTTGTACCCTGCCTGCATAAGACAGAGAAATACCCTCCCAACCAGCAATACGTTTATCTATTTTTAATAATAATGGGCGACAATCCGAAATAGTTAATCGAGAAGATAAAAGCGGTAATCCCAAGTACTTCATCGGTAAGACCCCTTCTTGAAAACCAAGTACTGTCATCATCTCCTCAAGCAATCCTTGTGCTGATCGTGAGATAATAAGGTGACTTTTATCTTCATTCAGCCTGAGCCCCGACCATTCAGCAAACCGATTGAGTCCTGTCTTAAAGACTCTAATTGAGTCCATATCAGCATGGCAGAATAACAATACATCATCTGCAAACCCCAACTGAAAAACTCTGGCTGTGTCACATTTCCAATGGAAGGAAAATAACTCATCCTGGTCAATCAGTTGCAATAATCCCAGTTGTAGAACCTCCATTACAAGCACGAATAGGTAGGGCGATACAGGGTCACCCTGTCGAAGTCCCGTAGCCCCCGGAAAGAAGCCATGAGGTTTTCCATTCAGCCCAATAGAAAATGTGGGTATAGTAACACATACCTCAATCCACTTAACAAAGGTAGAAGGGAACCCAAATAACTCCATCACAGCAATCCTGAAGTCCCATTCCACCGTGTCATAAGCTTTCCAAATGTCCACTTTTAAGGCACACCTGGGTGGTAAACGGGACTGGTTGTATCCCGTAAAGAGCTCCTGTGCCAGCATAATATTATCGCCAATGCTTCTTCCAGGTACAAATGCCGCTTGCCCCGGACTAATAAGTTTGTCCAGTATCACACTTAACCGTTGGACTACGATCTTAGCAATAATTTTGTACAACACATTACAGCAAGATATATGTCGAAAATTACTAACAGTCATAGGGGCATGTACCTTTGGTATAAGCGCCAAAAGGGTGGTATTGATCTGCTTTAGGAGTCGGCTTGTATTAAAAAATCCATCACTGCCGTTGTCACCTCCTGCCCCACTATAGGCTATGCAGCCTTGAAAAAACCCGATGAATACCCATCCGGACCTGGTGCCTTATCCTCTGCAATGTCAAAAACCGCCTGTTTGACATCCTCTGGTGTAACTGGTAATAGTAAAGAATGAAGAAAAAGTTTATTTTCCCATAATTGTACTATGTTGGTATTAGCTAAAAATGAAGATCACTGACAGGAAGAGATTGCCAGAGAATTTCTTGCACCAGTGTACTTCTAGTGTTTTTGGCGATGGGGAAAGCGCCAAAGTAAAATTCATCGTCCTAATCGGCCATTGACACTCCTAGAGGAGTCCTACACTATAAACATCTAATGCTTCTTAATTATATGTTTTATTACTTTTGCCACATCATTATGCGGTTTTTTCAGGTTGTGTTCACATTGGATTTTCTACTCCTGTTGCATCTTCTATTTAGTTTCACATATATATTTTGACGGGGATAAAATCTTTTTCTTAGATAAAATTAATAACATAATCTTTATACACGTAATATGTATATGTCAAATAAAATAGAAGATGCAACAAGATTTATAATAGAAAATGTAGTTCAGTTGTGTTGGGTAATATAAAGCATTGGCTTCTTGTTTTCTATTTTCTTTTGGGTAATTGTAAGGGTATGACTTCGACAAAATTTTAAGATTCAAAAACAAGTTTGGGCTTGACACAACTTGAAAATGAAAAACTAAGTTCGAACTCAAGGTTGTTTATTAAAATAATTTAAAATTTTGATTGGGAAGATAACTTCAAAACATTAATGTATTTAAGAATATTTATTAAACATATTACACAAACAAAAGAAAGATTTACCTTATGTTTAATCATAATTTTTTTATATATATACATTTTTTTTAATCAAAACTAGTTAATAAATTATGAAAGTATAATGGAAATTAATATGAAATTGAATGTATAATAATATTTAAATATTTTTACTAATCAATTATTACAAATTATAAAATTTTAAAAACTTCTTACGTATGCTAATTATACAAAATAGATTAATTTAGTTAGCAAAGATGTGCAAAGACACAAATTAAATTATGTAAATATTTATACATAACATGCTAATTTACATATTTCATTAATAAAGTATAAAACATATAAAAATATTCAGTATTTCTTGAAATTTTTCATTACTGTAAAGAAGATTATCTTACAAATGTTTTTTGTTCTGAATCAATTATATAACAAAATTGTTTAATAATATATATATATATATATATATGCAATTGAAAAGATAATTTTCTAAAAATAAAACCAAACTGATTATGAAATAATTAAGATACTGCTATAGCAATTTAAATTATTATTTTGTTAACTATGTAAAATAAAATAGAAGAACAAGTAGTATTATATCTCAATGCATACAACAACATAAAAAATACTAAATCATTTATTAATCATCACTTTAGTAAAAATATGAGTTAAATTATCAGATTATTTTATAGAATTCAAAAAATAAGATATTCATTGAACACAATTCTAATATATTTTACAATATAGTATTAATAGGTAGTTATTTAGGGATAATTAGACCGCCTTTTCCTTAAGTTTGGTATAATTATACATAGACTCTATGTGATCTGAAAGTTGCATCTAGTACTTCCGATTTTAATTTCATCTAACAAATAGTTCTTCCCGTTAGTCAAAATTCACCAAATGTGCTGATATTAGCAAAACAAAATTGAATGAAAATCCATATTTACCTTTGATTGACTTATTACCGATTTATTGTAGGTCAAATAATTTTTTCTATTTAAACTGCTCTTATATATCTTCATGCACGCTAATGCATATGAGGAGCTATATCTTCACCCTTATAAAGGTTGTTTTGCTAGGAAAAAATTATTTGACCTGCAATAAGTAGTAAATCATTCACGGATAAATATAGTTTTCCATTCCAATATCTTTTACTAATATATAAGAAAATTCTATGAATTTTGACTAGTAGAGGGATTAAATTATTGGATGAAAATAAAAGATATTGTTAATAAATGTAATTTTTCAAACTACACATATTTTATTTATAATTACATCAAATTTCAATGAAGGACTGTATAATCATACCATTTATATAAAATGTCTTTAAAACTAAAAATATATAAGTATTAAAAAAAAGACAAAACTTGCATATAGAAACATATGTGAAAGGTATGATTAGACATGGGTACTAAATGGAAGACACTTAACATTTTGAATGTCAGCCAATGATTGTATGATTGGTGGTGGCCCTCATTTCAGATTGTTATATGATTGTAGGTCAACCATTTAAAGAGGATAAGAAGTAAGAATCCCAATGATGATCTGCACTTGTTTTTAGAAGTAGAGGGTGCACATGTAATTCGTGATAATTCCAAATGTATGCAGTAAATGAGCTTTGAAGGCCTTTCTTTACAGCTGCCTTCCGAAGCCAATTTGACCAACCTAAACAGACAAAATGCTGCTCTGGTTCATGCTCTAAAACTTGAGTCTGAGTTTTGGAGGCAGAAAAGCAACTGCAAATGGCTTGAAGCGGGAGAAAGGAACACCAAATTCTTTCACGCCTCTGTCAAGAAGAAAAGGTTGAAATCCAGAATCTCCAGAGTGATGGACAATCAACAAGAAATCACTGACTCTGCTCAAATTAAGGATTCT